>NW_024370573.1:10563-13258 GCF_014805655.1 Passer montanus | reverse complement strand
AAAAAAAGAAAAATTTGGAATAAAATCTGTGGAGATTCGAGCTGAGCTTGGTGATTTTTTGGGGTGGGGGGGGTAAAAAAGGGATTTAGGGGGGTCCTTTGACCCCATTTTTGGGGTAATTTTTCCGGGTTTTGGGATTATTTGATAATTTTGGGGTTATTTTGTCCCTTTTTGGGGTTATTTGTCCTTTATTTGGGTTATTTTACCCCATTTTGGGGTGATTTTATCTTTTTTTGGGGTTATGTCTCCAATTTTTGGGATTATTTTGCCCCTTTTTGGGGTTATTTGTCCTTTATTTGGTTTATTTTTTGCCTATTTGTGATTTTTTTTTTTTTTACCCAATTTTTGGGGTTTTTTACCCCATTTTGGGGTTATTTTACCTTTTTTTGGGGTTATGGCTCCAATTTTTGGGATTATTTTGCGCATTTTTGGGGTTATTTTGCCCCTTTTTGGGGTTATTTGTCCTTTATTTGGTTTATTTTTTGCCTATTTGTGATTTTTTTTTTTTACCCAATTTTTGGGGGTTTTTACCCCATTTTGGGGTTATGTTACCTTTTTTTGGTGTTATGGCTCCAATTTTTGGGATTATTTTGCGCATTTTTCGGGTTATTTGTCCTTTATTTGGTTTATTTTTTGCCTATTTGTGATTTTTTAAACCAAATTTTTGGGTTTTAACCCCATTTTGGGGTTATTTTATCCTTTTATGGGGTTATTTTGTCCTTTTTTGGGGTTATTTCAGCCCTTTTGGGATTATATATCCTTTATTTGGTTTATTTTTTATCTGTTTGGTGGTTTTTACCCCATTTTGGGGTTATTTTTACATTTTTGGGGGTTATTTTACCTTTTCTGGGTTATTTTGTCCCTTTTGGGCTTATTTGTCCTTAATTTGCTTTATTTTTTACTTATTTGGGGCCTTTTTTACCCCTTTTTGGGGTTATTTTGCCCATTTTGGGATTATTTAACCCTTTTTTGGGATTATTTCTAATTTCGGGGGTTATTTTGCTCATTTTGGGGGTTATTTATCCTTTATTTGCTTTATTTTTTGCCTATTTTGTGGTTATTTTACCCATTTTGGGGTTATTTTACCCCATTTTGAGCTCATTTTCCTCCTTTTTGGGAGTCTTTTAACCCGTTTTAGAATATTTTTACCCATTCTGGGGTCATTTCACCCTTTTTGGGGTCATTTTATCCCTTTTTGGGGTAATTTCACCCCTTTTTGGGGTCATTTTACCTTTTATTTGCTGTTATTTCACCTTTTTTGGGGTCATTTTTCCCCTTTTTGGGGTCATTTCACCATTTTTGGTGTCATTTTATCCTTTTTGGTTGGGGTGGCTTTTTCGGGGGTCCCCCCTCAGGGGTACCCCCGGGGGGGGCTCCCCAAAACCCTCTCCAGGTATTTCTCCACCTGGCGGTCCCTCAGCGGGGGCGGGGGGCGCCGGGGCGGGGCCGGCAGGAAAGTCCTGGCCGGGATCCTGGGTTTGGGGGGCCGGCCCAGCTTGGGGGGGCTCTCCTCGGGGGGCGCCGCCGCGCCCAGGCCGGCCATGGCCAGCCCGATGCCGGCCTCCTCCTTGCGCTTCTGCTCCACGTCGTGGATGATGTCCACCACGTCGTCGGCCGGCAGGTGCAGCCTGCTGGACAGCTCGATCAGCTGGTCGATGGTGCCGGGGTCCAGCTCGTCCACCTCGGCCGGATCCTGCGGCGACTCCTCCTCGGAATCGCCCGCCTCCGGCGACGCCGCCTCGGCCGGCAGGTGCAGCCTGCTGGACAGCTCGATCAGCTGGTCGATGGTGCCGGGGTCCAGCTCGTCCACCTCGGCCGGATCCTGCGGCGACTCCTCCTCGGAATCGCCCGCCTCCGGCGACGCCGCCGCGGCGATCCGGTTGCGGTGGCCGCGCGCCGGGAGGATCTCGTTGTCCTCCAAGCCGCCGTTGCCGTCCAGGTCGTTGGCGGTGCCGGCGAAGCCGCCCCCGATCTTGAAGGCGCCGTTGTCCCCCAGGTCATCGTCGGCCTTCAGGGACCCCCCCAAGTCGTCGCTGGCGCCGCCTCTGAGCTTGAAGCGCCGGTTGACCTTGAAGACCTCGTTGGCGTCGTTGGCGTCGTAGGCGCCCTTGTAGCCGTCGAGGTCGCCGCCGAGGCCGAACCTGTCCTTGGCCTTGTGGCCACCGAGGTCGCCGTTGAGGTCGAACCTGTCCTTGGCCTTGTAGCCCTGGTGGCCACCGAGGTCGTCGTTGAGGTCGTTGCCAAAACCAAACCTGTCCTTGGCCTTGTAGCCATCAAGGTCGTTGCTGAGGTCATCGTTGAGGTCATTTCTGAGGCCAAACCTGTCCTTGCCTTTGTAGCCACCAAGGTCATCGTTGAGGTCATTTCTGAGGCCAAAGCTGTCCTTGCCCTTGTAGGTTTGGTGGCCGTCAAGGTCATCGTTGAGGTCATTGCCGAGGCCGAACCTGTTCTTGGCCTTGTAGCCACCAAGGTCATTGCTGACGTCATCGCTGACGTCATCGTTGAGGTCGTTGCCAAGGCTGAACCTGTCCTTGCCCTTGTAGCCACCAAGGTCATCGTTGACGTCATCGCTGAGCTCATCGTTGAGGTCATCACCACCAAACCCATCCTTCCCCTTATAACCACCGACGCCATCACCGCCGAACCCCTCCTTGCCGTCCCCAAACCCTTCCTCCTCCTCCTCCTCCTCCTCCTC
>NW_024370573.1:7667-9577 GCF_014805655.1 Passer montanus | reverse complement strand
GGGAGGGGGGGTTGGGGTGGCTTTTTCGGGGGTCCCCCCTCAGGGGTACCCCCGGGGGGGGCTCCCCAAAACCCTCTCCAGGTATTTCTCCACCTGGCGGTCCCTCAGCGGGGGCGGGGGGCGCCGGGGCGGGGCCGGCAGGAAAGTCCTGGCCGGGATCCTGGGTTTGGGGGGCCGGCCCAGCTTGGGGGGGCTCTCCTCGGGGGGCGCCGCCGCGCCCAGGCCGGCCATGGCCAGCCCGATGCCGGCCTCCTCCTTGCGCTTCTGCTCCACGTCGTGGATGATGTCCACCACGTCGTCGGCCGGCAGGTGCAGCCTGCTGGACAGCTCGATCAGCTGGTCGATGGTGCCGGGGTCCAGCTCGTCCACCTCGGCCGGATCCTGCGGCGACTCCTCCTCGGAATCGCCCGCGGCCGCCTCCGACGACGACGCCGCGGCGGCGATCCGGTTGCGGTGGCCGCGCGCCGGGAGGATCTCGTTGTCCTCCAAGCCGCCGTTGCCGTCCAGGTCGTTGGCGGTGCCGGCGAAGCCGCCCCCGATCTTGAAGGCGCCGTTGTCCCCGAGGTCATCGTCGGCCTTCAGGTCGTCGCCGGCGCCGCCTCTGAGCTTGAAGCGCCGGTTGACCTTGAAGACCTCGTTGGCGTCGTTGGCGTCGTAGGCGCCCTTGTAGCCGTCGAGGTCGCCGCCGAGGCCGAACCTGTCCTTGGCCTTGTGGCCACCGAGGTCGCCGTTGAGGTCGAACCTGTCCTTGGCCTTGTAGCCCTGGTGGCCACCGAGGTCGTCGTTGAGGTCGTTGCCAAAACCAAACCTGTCCTTGGCCTTGTAGCCCTGGTGGCCACCGAGGTCGTCGTTGAGGTCGTCGTTGAGGTCGTTGCCAAAACCAAACCTGTCCTTGGCCTTGTAGCCATCAAGGTCGTTGCTGAGGTCATCGTTGAGGTCATTTCTGAGGCCAAACCTGTCCTTGCCTTTGTAGCCACCAAGGTCATCGTTGAGGTCATTGCCAAGGCCGAACCTGTCCTTGTCCTTGTAGGTTTGGTGGCCGTCAAGGTCATCGTTGAGGTCATTTCTGAGGCCAAAGCTGTCCTTGCCCTTGTAGGTTTGGTGGCCGTCAAGGTCATCGTTGAGGTCATTGCCGAGGCCGAACCTGTTCTTGGCCTTGTAGCCACCAAGGTCATTGCTGACGTCATCGCTGACGTCATCGTTGAGGTCGTTGCCAAGGCTGAACCTGTCCTTGCCCTTGTAGCCACCAAGGTCATCGCTGACGTCATCGCTGAGGTCATCGTTGAGGTCATCACCACCAAACCCATCCTTCCCCTTATAACCACCGACGCCATCACCGCCGAACCCCTCCTTGCCGTCCCCAAACCCTTCCTCCTCCTCCTCCTCCTCCTCCTCCTCCTCGGAGCGCTTGTCCTCGGCCACGGCGGCGCCGGGCCCGCGCAGCAGGTAGCGCAGCAGCAGGTCCGAGGCCAGGTCGGCCAGGCGCTCCTCCTCGGCCGCCGCCTTGCGCGCCGCCTGCGCCTGCCGCCGGCTCTCGGCCAGCTCCTGGTAGCGCCGCTCGAGCAGCCGGTGCTCCAGGCTCTGCTGCTGCCGCAGCTGCCGCGAGCTCGCCCAGCCCAGCTCCCGCTCCCGCTGCCGGTCGCGCTGCCGGTCGCGCTTGGCCTCGGCCCGCAGCCGGCCCAGCTCCTCCAGCTCCCGCAGCACGTCGGGCTGGGGGCTCAGCGCCGCCGGGGAGCGCCTGGAGACGGAGTGGGGAGGAGGGGGCTGCGGGGCGCTCCTGGGGGGCTGCGGGGTGGGCTGGGGGCGGCTCTGCACCAGGAGGGTGATGGAGAGCAGCAGGGCGGCGCTGCGCAGGGGGCGCGGCGGGGGCGTCATGGCGCCTGGAATGAAAGGGGGGACGGGGGGGGGGG
>NW_024370573.1:3722-7652 GCF_014805655.1 Passer montanus | reverse complement strand
GCCCAGGGACCCCCGGGACCCCCCCATGTCCCTTTTGTCACCCCCCGTGTCCTCTCCGTGTCCCCCCAGGGACCCCCCCCAAGGGGTGAGGGCACACGTGGGGCACGCGCAGGTGTGAGCACAGAAACACACACGCGGGTGTGAGCACACGTGTGAACACGCAGAACACACACGGGTGTGAGCACACATGTGAACACGCAGAACACACACACACGGGTGTGAACACAGGTGTGAGCACAGAAACACGCACGCGGGTGTGAGCACACAGGTGTGAACACGCAGAACACACACGGGTGTGAGCACACATGTGAACACGCAGAACACACACACACGGGTGTGAACACAGGTGTGAGCACAGAAACACACACACGGGTGTGAGCACACATGTGTGAGCACAGAAACACACACACGGGTGTGAGCACACATGTGAACACACACACGGGTGTGAACACGCAGAACACACACACGGGTGTGAGCACAGAAATACACAGGTGTGAACACACATGGAATGCGCAGGTGCGAGCACACAGGTGTGAGCAAACAGGTGTGAACACACAGAACACACACACAGGTGTGAACACACAGAAAACACACACGCAGGTGTGAACACACGGGTGTGACACACATGGAATGCGTGGGTGTGAACACGCAGGTGTGAGCAGAGAAATACAGATGTGAACAGACAGGCGTGAACACACATGGAATGCACAGGTGTGAACACGCGGAACGCACACAGGTGTGAACAGCTGGGGAACACTCACACACACCCCGCAGGGTGACACACGCAGGGTGACACGCACACGGTGACACACACACGGGTGACACACACACAGGGTGACACGCACACGGTGACACGCACACGGTGACACACACACACGGGTGACACACACACGGTGACACACACACAGGTGACACACACACACAGGTGACACACACACCCCGCAGGGTGACACGCACACGGTGACACAGTGACACACGCAGGGTGACAAAGACACACAGAGAACACACGCACAGGGTGACATACATGATGACACACTCACGGTGACACACACACACACGGTGACACAGTGACACACGCAGGGTGACACACACACGGGTGCGAACACCTGGGGAACACTCACACCCCCCCTGCAGGGTGACACACAGGTGACACACACACACACAGGTGACACACTCACGGTGACACACACAGGTGACACACTCACAGTGACACACAGTGACACACACAGGTGACACGCACACGGTGACACACACTCACGGTGACACACACACAGGTGACGCAGGGTGGGTGACACGCGCTGTCGCTCACAGGGTGACACACGCAGGGTGACTCACGGTGACACGCTCGGGGTGACACACAACCCCAGGGGACGCTCGCGCACACACATGGAACACGCACACGGAACACGCGCACGGAACACGCGCGGCCAGGTGTGAGCAGGCAGGGAACACGCACGGACAGGTGTGAGCATACCTGGATCACGTGCACACATGTGACCACACACAGAACACACAGACACGTATGAACACACCTGGGACACGTGCACACACGTATGAACACGCCTGGATCGCACACACACATGTGAGCACGCGCGGAACACACGGACAGGTGTGAACACGCGTGTGAGCGCCCCCGGCTCGCGCCCGCGTGACCACGCCCACTCACGTGCCCGCGCGCTCGCCCGCACGTGAGCGCCACCCCTCCCCCCACCCCAAACCCCCCCCCCCCTCCACCCCGCCCCACCTCCGTCTATAGGCGCCACCCCCATCTATAGGTGCCCCCGTAGGGGCCGCGTGCGCTTCCACACCCCCGCCCACGTTCTGTGCGTCCCCGTCCAATTCCATACGTCCCCGTACACGTTCTATAGGTCCCCATACACGTTCTATACGTTCCTGCCCACGTTCTGTGCGTCCCCGTCCATGTTCTATACATCCCTGCCCACATTCTATACGTCCCTGTCCATGTTCTGTATGTCCCCACCCATGTTCTATACATCCCCACCCATGTTCTATAGGTCCCTGTCCATCTCTATACATCCCCACCCAATTCTATACGTCCCCATACACGTTCTATAGGTCCCTGTCCACATTCTATAGGTCCCTGTCCATCTCTATACATCCCCACCCAATTCTATACGTCCCCATACACGTTCTATAGGTCCCTGTCCACATTCTATAGGTCCCTGTCCATCTCTATACATCCCCACCCAATTCTATACATCCCCGTCCACGTTCTGTACTTCCCTGTCCTTGTTCTATACATCCCCACCCAATTCTATACGTCCCCATACACGTTCTATAGGTCCCTGTCCACATTCTATAGGTCCCTGTCCATCTCTGTACATCCCTGTCCACATTCTATAGGTCTCCACCCACGTTCTATAGGTCCCTGTCCATCTCTATACATCCCTGTCCACATTCTATACGTCCCCACCCACATTCTATAGGTCCCTGTCAATCTCTGTACATCCCCAGGCACGTTCCATAGGTCCCTGTCCACATTCTATAGGTCCCTATCCATCTCTATACATCCCCAGGCACGTTCTATAGGTCCCCGGCCGCCTCCATAGGTGCCCACAGCGTTCCCAGGGCTCCATAGGTGGCCCCGTCCGTCCCCATAGGTCCCCTATAGGGTCTCGGTGCCCCCGGGGCAGTTCCTATACCCCCCCGAGGCCCCTATAGGCCCCTATAGGCCCCTATAGGTCCCCACGGGCCTCCCTCAGGCCCCTATAGGTTTCTCTGCGTCCCCTATAGGTCTCCCCCTGGGTTTCCATAGGTGCCCGTGGATCTATAGGTGCCTGTGGCTCTCCCTATAGATCTCGCTAGGTTCCCATAGGTCCCTATAGGTCTCTATAGGTCCCTATAGGTTCCCATAGGTCTCTATACATTCCCATAGGTTCCCATGGGTCCCTACAGGTTACTATAGGTTCCTATAGATCTCTATGTGTTCCCATAGCTCTCCATAGGTTCCCATAGGTCCCTATAGCTCTCTATAGGTTCCTGTAGGTCTTTATAGGTCTCTATAGGTCTCTATAGGTCCCCGTGGCTCTGCGGGCGCCCCCGGTCCCCTATAGCCCCCATAGGTGCCTCTCTGGCTCTCTCCATAGGTTCCCATGGGTCTCTATACATTCCCATACATTCCCATAGCTCTCCATAGGTTCCCATAGCTCTCTATAGGTTCCCGTAGGTTCCCATGGGTCTCTATAGGTCTCTCTAGGTCCCGGTGTCTCCGCGGGCTCCCCCGGTCCCCTATAGCCCCCATAGGTGCCTCTCTGACTCTCTCCATAGGTTCCCATAGGCTCCCATAGCTCTCTATAGGTTCCCATAGCTCTCTATAGGTCCCTATCAGTTCCTATGGGTCCCTGGATGTCCCCGCGGCTCCGCGGGCGCCCCCGGTCCCCTATAGCCCCCATAGGTGCCTCTCTGGCTCTCTCCATAGGTTCCCATGGATCTCTATAGGCTCCCATAGCTCTCTATAGGTTCCTATAGGTTCCCATAGCTCTCTATAGATCTCTATCGGTTCCTATGGGTCCCTGGAAGTCCTCCTGGCTCTGCGGGCGCCCCCGGTCCCCTATAGCCCCCATAGGTGCCTCTCTGGCTCTCTCCATAGGTTCCCATGGGTCTCTATAGGTTCCCATGGATCTCTATGGGTTCCTATAGGTTCCCATAGGTCTCTATAGGTCCCCATCGGTTCCTATGGGTCCCTGGAAGTCCTCCTGGCTCCGCGGGCGCCCCCGGCCCCCTATAGCCCCCATAGGTGCCCCCCCCGGCACTGCGGCCCCGGTGAGTCACCGATGCAGCTGCGGGGGGGGAGGGGCGGGGGGGGGCGCGCTGGGGCCTCACCGGGGGGGGGATGGGCGGTGTGGGGGCTATAGGGGATATAGGGGGATATGGGGGATATAGGGGTATGGGGATATAGGGGATATAGGG
>NW_024370573.1:0-357 GCF_014805655.1 Passer montanus | reverse complement strand
GCCCCGCCCGCGGCCCCGTGGCACAGCGGCAGCGCCGCCGCCCGCGGAGCCGGGAGCCGCGGGTTCGAGACCCGCCCGGGGAAGGAAGGGACAGGCGCGCCACGCGCGTGCGACACCGCTGGTGGCGCCTCAAATTGTCGCCCGCTGTCCCAGTTCCTCCCCGTTTCCTCCCAGTATCTGCTCTCACACGCGGTGGTTTTGCTCCCGGTATCTCCAGTAACCCGCTGGCACCCAGAGCCTTCATTCCTTCCCAAATTCTTATTTCCCCAGTCTCCCTTTTCGCCCTGCATTCCCCCCAATTTCTCCCTCAATTTCCCCTCCTCGCCCCCCATTCCTCCCCCAATCCCGTTCCCCAAT
>NW_024370572.1:0-701 GCF_014805655.1 Passer montanus | reverse complement strand
TTGAGGAAACTCCTAATAAGCAATAAAATCCATGTCTGGACTAGAAACTAGAAAAGTAAATTTCTCTTATGCTTGCTTATGGTAGTCTCCAAATATAACTTAATTACCCAAAATTCAGTGTACACGTTCTCTCTACTTTCCAGAAAAGTAGTGTCCTCTCCCCTTTTTTACTGGTTTAGTAGAGCTTTGCTTATGATTCATTTTTTCTGACGAAAAAATGGTTGTTGCTACGTAACTTTGAAGTGTTGGATTTGAAAAACACAGCCATAAACTCCAAATGACTATAATATTTAGCAGTATTTAAATAAATGCTCTTTACTCATACTTTTGCCAATAAAATGACTGTATTTCAGTGTTTGTTTTAACAAATCTGAACTGCTTAGTGTACTGAGTCGGCTTCCAAAACTGGAGATGTTAGACATTCAACTTAATACATTTCTAATTTGTACAGAGAATTGGTATAATATCCCATTTATGAATGCAGAGCTGTCTGGTGGAGTATTTTGAACTTTTAAGAAGTTTTTTTCCATCCTTACAGTTACAGATAGTTCTTGCAGAATAAAAATACTGTGTGACTGCTTGGATATTCTGCAGTACAATGTCTTACATTTTAAGAAAAGACAAATGATCTTTTTTGAAATGAACTGAAATAATGCCAGCCAGTACCATGTAGAATGAGGCCCACTATCTTTTTTTTTTTT
>NW_024370571.1:0-666 GCF_014805655.1 Passer montanus | reverse complement strand
AACTCCCAAAAAATCCCATTTATAAAAGTTTAAAAATGCCCCAAAAATCGCATTTAAAAAAGTCAAAAAATGCCCCAAAACCATCCCGTTTTTTTTTAATTATTTACCTTTTTAATCCCAAAATTTCCATTTCTAACCCAAATTTTCCCAATTTCCCCCCTTTTTAACCCAAAATTTCCCATTTTTAACCCTAATATTCCCTTTTTTTCATTTTTAAACCCAAAATTTCCCATTTTTAACCCAAAATTTCCCTTTTAAAATTTTTTTTTTCCCAAAATTTCCCCTTTTTAACTCAAATTTTCCCTTTTTTTTTCATTTTTTCCCCAAAATTTCCCTTTGGTAACCCAAATTTTTCCCAATTTTTTTCCTTTTTTTAACCGAACTTTCCCAATTCTTTCTGCTTTTTAACCCAAATTTTCTCCTTTTTTCCAAATTTTCCAAAACTTTTACATTTTTTCCCAAAATTTCCATTTTTAACCCAGAGTTTCCCAATATTTTCCTTTTCCCCCCTTTTTTAAACCCAAATTTCCCAATTTTCCACCATTTTTAACCAAATTTCCCATTTTTAACCCAAATTTTCCATTTTTTATTTTTTTCCCAAAATTTCCCATTTTTAACCCAATTTTTCCCATTTTTCCCCCAAATTTTCCCTTTTTCACCCCAAAT
>NW_024370570.1:0-701 GCF_014805655.1 Passer montanus | reverse complement strand
CCAGCTACTAGGAAGAAAATTAACTCTACTCTAGTTAAAATCAGGACAAACACCAGCCCATTTCTCAAATTATTCATGGTTGGAGTTTGAAAAGCAAGCACATAATAGGGATGGAAAAGCAAACAGGTATAACTAAGAAATCCAAGGAAATGCCTGAATATAACATATTCTCCCTCTCATATGGAAAAAGAGACTTGATATTGGATACATTCCAGCAAAGGAAAATGAGTTCAGATCCCAATCCTCCTGTCATTCAGCTGACTAGCACATTCCAAACTAGCAAAACATGAAATGATCCGGAATACATGGAGAGACAAGATGCTGGTGTGAGAGAAACTGTCAGATTTCCTGAGATATCAAGATGAATTTCAACAATGAACAGAAGCTCCCTGGGGGAACAGGAGTGAGAGAAGACGGTTTATGTCTGCCCTGGTTTGGAACAAGGTTCCTTTGCTAATGACACTTGACCAATTCACCTTTCCCTAAGTAGAATGGATAACAGGCAGGCTGGTATCTTGATATAAAGGGTTGGTAACTCTCTGAGTCTGAAGTAACTGAAATTCTGATCTAGTTAGGTTGATGCCTCATAAAAACATTATTCAAGCCTGCTACATTTAAGATATTTGCAAAATATCATTATCCTCAATTTTCAAATCTTTGGCAAACATCCTGTGCAGCTGAAGAACTTCCCATTCCCATGT
>NW_024370569.1:0-701 GCF_014805655.1 Passer montanus | reverse complement strand
AACGCCGGGGCTGCAGCGCCATCGTCTGGGGCCCGCGCCGCGCCGCCAGCCCCGGCAGCGCTCGGCCCGTCCGCGGCCTCTTCCCCGCTCAGGGGCGGCTGCCGCCGGGCTCGACCCCTCGCCGATGAGAAACGCGGAGTGCTCGAAGGCCGCTCACGAACTCCCGGCAGCCGCTGTCTCGGCGGCGGGAGGCACCGCTACATCCCACCCCGGGAGGGCCCCGCGGAGCTCCGGAGACTTTGCTCGCCGCCCTCATCCCGGGTCGCGCTTCACGCTTGCCTACGATGATTTCTGTTAGGAGGCTACTTAGTATTAAGTGGTCAAACTGATTAACAGCTCCGTGGAAGCAGAGATAGAGACAAACTGTTTAAGTATAACCTTTGACAGGTCTTGAACTCTTTGAGATATTTAACTAAGTTTTCATTCAGAGATTAATCGACTTTGTTGTTCCCTCGTACCAATCTATCAGCAAATGGAAAATACTCCGATCTTTTAAATTTAAAAGGCACATTTTCTCTTGCTGGCACTGGCATTTACTTGCTGTAATGCCTCATTAAGTGTAACACCTTCAGGCTCCGCAGCTCAAGGCATGTTGGAGACGTGGAGAGTATGTTTCTGCACATTCATCTGCTTGAGGAAAAGCTATTTCTCAGAGTGTGAGCAAATAAAGTATGGCAAACACGATGGCCTGTGTCAGCCGG
>NW_024370568.1:0-701 GCF_014805655.1 Passer montanus | reverse complement strand
AAAAACCCCAAAAAATCCCAAAAAATTCCTGCAAAATCCCAAAAACCCCCAAAATTTCCCAAATCCCCCCAAAACGCGGCTGACCTGCAGGGCGAGGGCGAGGCGCAGCAGGTCGGTGATGACGTCGTCGGTGCCCAGCTCCAGCCCCAGCAGCGCCAGGAGCCGGAACAGGGCCCGGAAGTGGCCCCGCGAGGGGGCGCCCAGGCGGCACAGCCGGAACGCGTGGCACAGCAGAGCAGGGCCGTGCTGCCGGGAAATTCGGGGTTTTAGAGAATTTTGGGGATGGTTTTGGGGTTTTGGGGTCTTGGGGATTTTTGGGGATTTTTTGGGATTTTTTTTGGTGGGTTTTTGGAGGTTTTTTGGGGATTTTTCGTTGATTTTTTGTTGATTTTTCAGTTATTTTTTCATTGATTTTTCAGTGATTTTTCACTTATTTTCCAGTGGTTTTTCGGTGATTTTTCAGTTATTTTTTTGTTGATTTTTCAGTGATTTTTCAGTTATTTTCCAGTGATTTTTCGGTGATTTTTCAGTGATTTTTCAGTGATTTTTCAGTCATTTTTCAGTGATTTTTCAGTGATTTTTCGGTCATTTTTAGTTGATTTCACATGATTTTTCAGTGATTCTTCGTTGATTTTTAGTGATTTTTCAGTGATTTTTAGTGATTTTTCAGGGATTTTTTCATTGATTTTTCAGTGATTTTT
>NW_024370567.1:0-701 GCF_014805655.1 Passer montanus | reverse complement strand
CAAGGCAACCACCCCCAGCCCCCTCTTGCTACGGTCGGTTTCCAAGGCAACCATCCCCAGCCCCCCGTTGCTACGGTCAGTTTTCATGGTAGACATCACCAGCCCACTGTTCCTATAGTCAGTTTCCAGAGCAACCATCCCCTGCCCCACATTGCTATGGTCAGTTTCCACGGCAACCATCCCCAGCCCCCTGTTCCTATGGTCATCTTCCAAAGAAAACATCACCAGCCCTCTGTTGCTATGGTCAATTTCCATGGCAACCATCCCCACTGTTGCTATGGCCAGTTTCCATGGCAACCATCCCCAGCCCCCTGTTGCTATGGTCAGTTTCCATGGCAGCCATCCCTAGCCCCCTCTTGCTATGGTCAGTTTCCAAGGAAAACATCACCAGACCCCCGTTGCTATGGTCGCTTTCCATGTCAACCATCCCCACTCCCTGGTTGCTAAGGTCACTTTCCATGGCAACCATCCCAAGCCCCTGTTGCTATGGTCAGTCTCCCTGGCATCCATCAACTGCCCCCTGTTACTATCGTCAGTTTCCATGGCTACCATCCCCAGCCCCCTGTTGCTATGATGAGTTTCCATGGCAACCATCCCCAGACCAGTGTTGCTAAGGTCAGTTTCGATGGCAGACATCACCAGCCGCCCGTTTCTATGGTCAGTTTATATGGTAGACATCACCAGCCCCTTTTTCCTATGGT
>NW_024370566.1:0-701 GCF_014805655.1 Passer montanus | reverse complement strand
GAGTTAAAGGGGAAATGAATGGGAATTATAGAGGAAAAAAATCGGAGTTATAGGGGAAAAAAAATCAGAATTATTGGGGGAAAATTGGGGAAAAAATTCGGAATTATAGGGGAAAAAATTCGGAATTTGGGGAGGAAAAATTCAAATTAAAGGGGAAAAAAATTTCAGAATTATTGGGGAAAAAATGTAGAAAAAAATCAGAGTTAATAGGGAAAAAATTCGGAATTAAAGGGGAAAAAATTCGGAATTTGGGGAGGAAAAATTCAAATTAAAGGGGAAAAAATTTCAGAATTATTGGGGAAAAAATGGAGAAAAAATTCAAAATTAAAGGGGAAAAAAATCGGAATTTGGGGAGGAAAAATTCAAATTAAAGGGGAAAAATTGGAACTAAAGGGGAAAATAATTCAGAATTAAAAGGGGAAAATAATTAGGAATTCAAGGGGGAAATAATTTGGATTGAAAGGGGAAAAAAGTCGGAATTAAAAGGGAAATAATGGGAATTATTGCACGGGCCGGGCCAGCAGGTGCTCCAGGCTGGTTCCGAGGACACCAGGGCTGGGAAATGGGGCAAAAAACGGGGAAAAAGGTAAAAATTAATGGGGAAAAAATTCCGATTTACATTTTTAAAAATAATTGGACAGTTTTTTCCAGTTCTTTTAAAGCATTTAACCCCCTCACCGCCGGCGAGCGCGCAGTCCCTG
>NW_024370565.1:0-701 GCF_014805655.1 Passer montanus | reverse complement strand
ACTGGAAACCAAAGAAGGCAGAGAAATCTTGGTCACTGTGTCTGGCAAGGCCTTTTCAATACTTGAAGCAAAGCATGAGTGTTCCAAAGTAAGATGGGGGAAAAACTCAGTGGGGGTAAACATGAAGTTGGGTAGAAGTGGCTTTCCTTATACTGGCAAAATACTTGACATTTCCAAAGCATTCCTAAGAGATGAAACCAACTTGTTGTCATCAGATTTTGTGGCAGCACAAAAGCACAGCAATCAAGGGAAGTAAAGAAATCCACCAGCAGGAAGGAGAATTTACACCAAATACCAATTCCACTCTTAACTCTTGAGTGTGGCAGGCACCTTGACTACCACAGTCTCATATGTGATGGGTGGAGAGCAACACAACGTGTCTATAATATTTAAAATGTATTCTGGTCCTGTCAAAGGAGTTTGTTATTATATCAATGAACAAGCAGGAGTAACACACATAACTGGCTGAAGTGCTAACCTGATGTAACCCATGAATCACCAATTCTACCATGTTCTTTTTGCCGTGATTTTTGCTGTGAAGAAAATATAAAACCCAATACTGTTATGGGTTTTATTATTTTCCCATACCTTGTTGGTATATTGGATTTTGTGTTGAAAGAAGATGGAATTTGTTTGGGCAGAACTATTCCAAAGGAGGGAAAAACTTCCAGATGTTGCATGCTTGAAGGAAATGTACCCAT
>NW_024370564.1:0-701 GCF_014805655.1 Passer montanus | reverse complement strand
GGGGCGGGGCCTTATGAGGACACGCCCCTCGGGGTGTCGCCGCTCTCCGGTGAGGGGCGGGGCCAGCACAGGGGGCGGGGTCTATTGCGGACACGCCCCCTCTGGGTAGCACTGCTCTCCGGTGAGGGCGGGGCCAGCACAGGGGGCGGGGCCTTATGAGGACACGCCCCTTGAGTTGTTGCTGCTCTCTGGTGAGGGGCGGGGCCAGCACAGGGGGCGGGGCCTGGTGCGGTCACGCCCCCTAAGGCTAGCGCTGCTCTCCGGTGAGGGGCGGGGCTATCGCTTTGTGGGCGTGGCCAAATCAGGGGGCGTGGTCATCGCTGAAGGGATTTTTGGGGGTCCCTGTGGGGTTTTTTGGGGGCATTTTTGCGGATTCTGTGGAGATTTTGGGGGAAATTTTGGGGTTTTGGGGACTCTGGGGTGTTGATGGAGCACTTTGGGGTGTTCTGAGCAGTTTTGGGGGAAATCTTTTGGGTTTCGGGGGAATTTTTTGGGGTTTGGGGGCTGTTTGGGGGGAATCTTTGGGGCTTTGTGGCTTTGGGTCAGTTTTGGGGTGACTCTCTCTGGTTTTGGGGTCCCAGGGGCAGTTTTGGGGTGCCTCTCCCTGGTTTTGGGGTCCTGGGGTTTTTTGGGGTGTCTCTCTGGTTTTTGGGGTGCCTCTCTCTGGTTTTAGGGTCCCTGGGTCAGTTTTGGGGTCCCTG
>NW_024370563.1:611-701 GCF_014805655.1 Passer montanus | reverse complement strand
GTTTTTTGGGTGGGATTTTGGGGTTTTTTCAGGTGGGATTTTTTGGAGGTTTGGGGTGGATTTTGAGGCGGGGTTGGGGGGTTTTGGGGG
>NW_024370563.1:0-338 GCF_014805655.1 Passer montanus | reverse complement strand
TTGGGTGGGGTTTTGGGGGTTTTTTGGGGGGGAATTTTTTTTTTTATTATGGTGGGAATTAGAATTTTTCGGATGAGATTTTTTGGGTTTTTTGGGTGGGATTTTGGGGTTTTTTTGGGTGGGTTTTTTTTTTTCCTCATTTTTCTGCCTTTTTCTTTAGGGGAGATTTTTCTTCTTTTTTAAATTCTCTGGAATTTTTCTGGAATTTTCTGGTGTGGGTTTTTTTTTTGTTGTTGTTGTTTTTTTGTTTGTTTGTTTTTTGTTTTTATTTTTCTTAATTCTCTGGAATTCTCTGGAATTTTGGGGGAAATTCTTTAACTTTCTGGATTTTTTTTTTT
>NW_024370562.1:0-17686 GCF_014805655.1 Passer montanus | reverse complement strand
TTTGGGGGTTTTGAGGTAAATTTGGGGGGGTTGAGGGAGATTTGGGATGTTTTGAGGTAAATTTGGGATGTTTCAGGTGGGTTTTGGGTCTTTGAGGTGAATTTGGGGGATTTGAGGTAAATTTGGAGCAGTTGAAGTAAAGCTGGAGAATTTGAGATGGATTTGGGGGGGTTTGAGGTGGATTTTGGGGATGCTGAGGTAAATATGGGGGTTTTGAGGTAAATTTGGGGGGTTTGAGGCAAATTCGGGATGTTTTCAGGTGAATTTGGGGGATTTGAGGTTAATTTGGGTGTTTTGAGATGAATTTTGGGGATGTTGAGGTAAATATGGGGGTTGTGAGGTAAATTTGGGGGGTTTTACTTAAATTTGGGGGGTTTGACGTAAATTTGGGGGGGGTGTTAGAGGAATGGGGGGAGTCTGAGGTGAATTTGGGGGCTTTGAGGTAAATTTGGGGGGGTTGAGGGAAATTTGGGATGTTTTGAGGTAAATTTGGGATGTTTCAGGTGGGTTTTGGGTCTTTGGGGTGAATTTGGGGGATTTGAGGTAAATTTGGAGCAGTTGAAGTAAAGCTGGAGAATTTGAGATGGATTTGGGGGGGTTTGAGGTGGATTTTGGGGATGCTGAGGTAAATATGGGGGTTGTGAGGTAAATTTGGGGGGTTTGAGGTAATTTTGGGGGGTTTGAGGTAAATTTGGGGGGGTTTGAGGTGAATTTGGGGTGTCTGAGGTAAATATGGAGAGTCTGAGGTGGATTTGGGGGGTTTGAGGTAAATTTTGGAGGATTTGAGCTAAATTTGGGGGGTTTGAAGTAAATTTGGGGTATTTAAGGAAAATTTAGGGGGTTTTGAGGTAAATTTAGGGGGACTTAAGGTAAATTTAGGGGGATTTGAGGTAAATTTGGGAGATTTGAGGTAAAGTTCTGGGGTCTGAGGTGAATTTTTGAGGTCTGAGGTGAATTTGGGGGATTTGAAGTAAGTTTTGGGGGATTTGAGCTAAATTTGGGGGTTTTAGTTAAATTTGGGGAGATTTGGGAGTTTTTAGAGTGGATTTCGGGTGAATTTTTGGGCTTTGGGGTAAATTTGGGTTATTTTGGGGGTTTTAACCCCTTTTTTCCCTCAGAAAGGGGAGGATGAGTTCGGGGGGTGGATTTTTGGGTGAATTTGGGTTATTTTGGGGTATTTTAACCCTTTTTTCCCCTCAGAAAGGGGAGGATGAGTTCGGGGGGGGATTTTGGGGTGAATTTGGGTTGTTTTGTGGTTTTTAACCCCTCTTTTCTCCTCAGAAAGGGGAGGATGAGTTCAGAGGTGGGATTTTGGGGAGAATTTGGGTTGTTTTGGGGTATTTTAACCCTTTTTTCCCCTCAGAAAGGGGAGGATGAGTTCGGGGGCGTCGACGCCATCGTGGTGGCCGTGGGGGTGGACGAGGAGATCGTCTACGCCAAATCCACGGCGCTTCAGGTGAGGGGAAAACACAAAAATCCCTAAATCCATGAGGGGAAAACAAAAAAATTCAAAAATTCCTGAGGGGAAAGCACAAAAAAACCCCAAAATCCATGAGAGGAAAACCCAAAATCCCTGAGGGGAAATCCCAAAATCCTGAAAAAAACCCTAAAATCCTTGTGGGGGAAACAACAGGGGGGTGTTAGAGGAATGGGGGGAGTCTGAGGTGAATTTGGGGGCTTTGAGGTAAATTTGGGGGGGTTGAGGGAAATTTGGGATGTTTTGAGGTAAATTTGGGATGTTTCAGGTGGGTTTTGGGTCTTTGAGGTGAATTTGGGATGTTTGAGGTGAATTTGGGGGATTTGAGGTAAATTTGGAGCAGTTGAAGTAAAGCTGGAGAATTTGAGATGGATTTGTGAGGGGTTTGAGGTGGATTTTGGGGATGCTGAGGTAAATATGGGGGTTTTGAGGTAAATTTGGGGGGGTTTGAGGTGAATTTGGGGTGTCTGAGGTAAATATGGAGAGTCTGAGGTGGATTTGGGGGGTTTGAGGTAAATTTGGGGGGGTTTGAGGTGAATTTGGGGTGTCTGAGGTAAATATGGAGAGTCTGAGGTGGATTTGGGGGATTTGAGGTAAATTTTGGAGGATTTGAGCTAAATTTGGGGGGTTTGAAGTAAATTTGGGGTATTTAAGGAAAATTTAGGGGGTTTTGAGGTAAATTTAGGGGGACTTGAGGTAAATTTAGGGGGATTTGAGGTAAATTTCGGAGATTTGAGGTAAAGTTCTGGGGTCTGAGGTGAATTTTTGAGGTCTGAGGTGAATTTGGGGGATTTGAAGTAAGTTTTGGGGGATTTGAGCTAAATTTGGGGGGTTTTAGGTAAATTTGGGGAGATTTGGGAGTTTTTAGAGTGGATTTCGGGTGAATTTTTGGGTTTTGGGGTAAATTTGGGTTATTTTGGGGGTTTTAACCCCTTTTTTCCCTCAGAAAGGGGAGGATGAGTTCGGGGGGTGGATTTTTGGGTGAATTTGGGTTATTTTGGGGTATTTTAACCCTTTTTTCCCCTCAGAAAGGGGAGGATGAGTTCGGGGGCGTCGACGCCATCGTGGTGGCCGTGGGGGTGGACGAGGAGATCGTCTACGCCAAATCCACGGCGCTGCAGGTGAGGGGAAAACACAAAAATCCCTAAATCCATGAGGGGAAAGCAAAAAAAAATTCAAAAATTCCTGAGGGGAAAGCACAAAAAAACCCCAAAATCCATGAGAGGAAAACCCAAAATCCCTGAGGGGAAATCCCAAAATCCTGAAAAAAACCCTAAAATCCTTGTGGGGGAAACACAAAAAATCCCAAAATTCCTGAGGGGAAAACCCAAAAATCCCTAAAATCCATGAGGGGAAATCCCAAAATCCTGAAAAAAATCCAAAATCCCTGAGGGGAAATCCCAAAATCCCCAAGAAATTCCAAAATCCCCCAAAAAATCCCTGATGGAAAATAATAAAAAAAAAAATTCCTCAGGGGAAAAACCCCAAAATCCCTGAGGGGAAATCTCAAAGTCCCCAAAAACTCCCTGAGAAAAATCCCAAAATCCTCAAGAAAAATCCCAAAATCCCGGGGAAAAATCCCAAAAATTTGTGAGGGAAAAATCCCGAGAAATTGTGAGGGAAAAATCCCAAAAATTTGTGAGGGTGAATCCCAGAATCCCTGAGAAAAGTCTCAAAAATTGAGAGGGGGAAATCCCAAAATTCCCAAAAAAAATCCCAAAAAATGCTGGAAAAAAAAATCCCAAAATCTCTGAAAAAAATACCCTAAATTGCCCCCAAAATAACCCTTAAATTCCCTGATAAAAACCTCAGAGTCCCTGAGAAAAATCCCAAAATCCCTGAGGAAAATCCCAAAAACTGAGAGAGGAAAATCCCTGAGGGAAAATCCCAAAATCTATCAAAAAATCCCCAGAAATGCTGAAAAAAATGCCAAAATCCCTGAAAAAAAAATCCCTAAATTCCCCCCAAAAATCCCAAAATCCCTGGGAAAAAGCCCAAAAATTGTGAGGAGAAAATCCCCTAAAAAAACCCAAAATTCCTGAAAAAAACCCTCAAAATGCCCCCCCATCCGCCCCGCCCTCCTTGGCCCCGCCCCCAGCTTGTCCCCGCCCCCGGCAGAACGAGAGCAACAAGGCGAACTTTGAGAAGCTGCTGGAGGCGCTGCGCGGCAGCCGGGCCGGGCGGCGCCTCGGCGTCTTCGCCAAGGACAAGTTCCCCGGAGACTTCATGAAGAGCTGGAACGACGCCCTCAGCAAGGAGGGCTTCGAGAAGGTCCGGGGGCGGGGCCTGGGCGGGGCCAGGGGCGGGGTGGGGCGGAAGAGTTGGAGTTGGGTGGGATGGGTCAATGTTGGGTTGGAAGGGTCAAAGTTGGGTTTGAAGAGTCAAAGTTGGGTTCAATGCGTCAAAGTTGGGTTGGAGTTGGGTTGGATGGGTCAAAGTTGGGTTGGAGTTGGGTTGGATGGGTCAAAGTTAGGTTGGATGGGTCAGAGTTGGGTCAGATGAGTCAAAGTTGGGTTGGAAGAGTCAAAGTTGGGTTGGAAGAGTCAAAGTTGGGTTGGAAGAGTCAAAGTTGGGTTTGAAGAGTTGAAGTTGGGTTGAAGTTGGGTTGGATGAGCGAAAGTTGGGTTGGAAGAGTTGGAGTAGGGTGGGAAGAGTTGGAGGTGGTATGGAATGGTCAGAGTTGGGTTGGTAGAGTTGGAGTTGAGTTGGATGAGTCAAAGTTGGGTTTGATGGGTCAAAGTTGGGTTGGAGTTGGGTTGGAAGAGTCAGAGTTGGCTTGGATGAGTTGGAGTTGGGTTGGAAGGGTCAAAGTTGGGTCAGATGAGTCAAAGTTGGGTTGGAAGAGTCAGAGTTGGGTTTGAAGAGTCAAAGTTGGGTTGGAAGGGTCAGAGTTGGTTTGGAGTTGGGTTGGATGAGTGAAATTTTGGTTGGAAGAGTTGAAGTTGGGTTCAATGGGCCAAAGTTGGGTTGGAAGAACCAAAGTTGAGTTGGAAGAGTTTGAGTTGGGTTAGATGAGCCAAAGTTGGATTGAATGAGTGAAAGTTGGGTTGGAAGAGTCAGAGTTTGTTCAGATGAATCAAAGTTGGGTTGGAAGAGCCAAAGCTGGGTTGGAGTTGAGTTGGGAAAGTCAAAGTTGGGTGGGATGAGTCAAGGTTGGGTTGGAAGGGTCAAAGTTAGGTCGGAAGAACCAAAGTTGAGTTGGAAGAGTTGAAGTTGAGTTGGAAGAGCCAGAGTTGAGTTGGAAGGACCAAAGTTGGGTTGGAAGGGTCAAAGTTAGGTCGGAAGAACCAAAGTTGAGTTGGAAGGACCAGAGTTGAGTTGGAAGAGCCAAGGTTGGGTTGGAAGAGTTGAAGTTGGGTTTGATGGGTCAAAGTTGGGTTGGAGTTGGGTTGGAAGAGTCAGAGTTGGGTTGGAAGAGTTTGCGTTGGTTCGGATGGACCAAAGTTGGGTTGGATGAGCCAAAGTTGGGTCAGAAGAGCCATAGTTGGGTCGGAAGGGTCAAAGTTGGGTTGGAAGGGTCAAAGTTGGGTTGGAAGGGTCAAAGTTGGGTTTGGATGGACCAAAGTTGAGTTGGATGAGTCAAAGTTGGGTTCAATGGGTCACAGTTGGGTTGGAAGAGTTGAAGTTGGGTTTGATGGGTCAAAGTTGGGTTCGAGTTGGGTTGGAAGGGTCTGAGTTGGGTTGGAAGGGTCAAAGTTGGGTTTGAGTTGGGTTGGAAAGGTCAAAGTTGGGTCGGAAGAGCCAAGGTTGGGTCGGAAGAGTCAAAGTTGGGTTGGAAGAGTTGAAGTTGGGTTTGATGGGTCAAAGTTGGGTTCGAGTTGGGTTGGAAGGGTCTGAGTTGGGTTGGAAGGGTCAAAGTTGGGTCGGAAGAGCCAAAGTTGGGTCGGAAGAGCCAAAGTTGGGTCGGAAGAGTCGAAGTTGGGTTGAATGAGCCAAAGTTGGGTCGGAAGAGTTGGAGTTGGGTTCAATGGGTCAAAGTTGGGTCGGAAGAGTCAAAGTTGGGTTGGAAGAGTTGGAGTTGGGTTCGATGGGTCAAAGTTGGGTTGGAAGAGCCAAAGTTGGGTTAGATGAGTCAAAGTTGGGTCGGAAGAGCCAAAGTTGGGTCGGAAGAGTTGGAGTTGGTTCAGCTGAACCAAGGTTGGCTCGGGAGGCTCGGCACCAACCCGAGCGGCCCCGCCCACGGCGCCCACGGTGGCCCCGCCCCTCAGGTGGACGTGAGCGCGGCGGTGGCGCAGGCCATGGCGGCCAAGGAGGAGGGGGAACTGCAGCTGATGCGCAAGGCGGCCGCCATCACCTCCGAGGTCTTCACCAAGTTCTTCAAGGAGCGCGTCATGGAGATCGTCGACGCCGACGAGGTGGGTGGGCTGGGGTGGGAGCAGGAATGGGAGGTTTGGGGTCAGGGTGGAGCAAAAACGGGACGTTTGAGGAAACGTTGGACCAAAAATTGGAGTTTTGAGGAGAAGTTGGACCAAAAATGGGAGTTTTGGGATCTGGATGGGGCAAAAATTGGAATTTTGAGGAGAAGTTGGACCAAAAGTTGGAATTTTGAGGAAACGTTGGACCAAAAATTGGAGTTTTGAGGTCAGGATGGACCAAAAATGGGAAGTGTGAGGAGAAATTGGACCAAAAATGGGAATTTTAAGGTCAAGTTGGACTTCCAAAATTTGGAATTTTGAGGTCTGGATGGACCAAAAATTGGAATTTTGTGGTCAGGTTAAACTCCCAAAAATTGGAATTTTGAGGTCAGGATGGAGCAAAAATTGGAATTTTTAGATTTGGATGGAGCAAAAATTGGAATTTTTTGGTCAGGTTGGACCAAAAATGGGAGTTTTGGGATCTGGTGGGACCAAAAATTGGAATTTTGAGGTCAAGTTGGACTCCCAAAAACTGGAATGTTGAGATCAGGATGGACCAAAAATTGGAATTTTGAGGTCCTATTCCGTCACCATACCTAACATGGTACAGAAAAGGTATTTTGGGCTCATTTTTCTCGAAAAATTGTTATTTTGAGGTAAAATTGACCCAAAATTTCACATTTTTGGGGTCCACCTCACCTAAAAACCGACATTTTTGCTCCAAACCCCAACATTTTGAGGAGAACTTTGTCCCATTCTGGGGTTGGATCTTGGTGGCCATGGCCAGGGGGTGGGTCTATCACCTCATGATGATGTAATGATGACGTCACGCTGACGTCACGCTGACGTCACCCGCAGAAGGTGCGCCACAGCAAGCTGGCCGAGGCGGTGGAGAAAGCCATCGAGGAGAAGAAATACCTGGCTGGGGCCGACCCCTCGGCCGTGGAGATGTGCTACCCGCCCATCATCCAGAGCGGCGGCAACTACAACCTCAAGTTCAGCGTCGTCAGGTACCCAAAATCGCCGGAATTTAACCCAAAATAGAAAACCCCGAAAAAAACCCCAAAAACTAACAAAATCCCACCCAAAAATACACAAAAAATTACACAAAAATACCCCAAGAGTGGGGGCAACTACAACCTCAAGTTCAGCGTCATCAGGTACCCGGAAAACCCCAAATCCCCGGAATTTAACCCAAAATAGAAAACCCCGAAAGAAACCCCAAAAACTAACAAAATCCCACCCAAAAATACACAAAAAATTACACAAAAATACCCCAAGAGTGGGGGCAACTACAACCCCAAGTTCAGCGTCATCAGGTACCCGGAAAACCCCAAATCCCCGGAATTTAACCTCCTCAAAATCCTCACAAAAATCCTACCAAAACCCCCCAAAATCCCACCCAAAAATACACAAAAAATTACACAAAAATACCCCAAGAGTGGGGGCAACTACAACCTCAAGTTCAGCGTCGTCAGGTAGGAAAAAATCCCAAAATCCCCGGAATTTAACCCAAAAATCCAACATCCTGAAAAAACCCCGAAATCCCGTAAAAATTCACCCAAAAAATCCCAAAAAAATTACACAAAAATTCCCCAAGAGTGGGGGCAACTATAACCTCAAGTTCAGTGTCGTCAGGTACCCAAAAAACCCCAAATCAGCAGAATTTAACCCAAAATCCAAATTCCCAAAAAAAACCCAAAAATCCGACAAAATTCCCACAAAAATCCCCAAAAATTAAAGAAAAAAATCCCCAAAAATTCCCCGCCCATCATCCAGAGCGGCGGCAACTACAACCTCAAGTTCAGCGTGGTCAGGTACCCAAAATCGCCAGAATTTAACTCAAAATCCAACATCCACAAAAATTACCCTGAATCCCCCCAAAATCCCCATTTCTTACCCCATTTTCCCCCCGTTTTTTTCCCATTTTTACCCCGTTTTTCTCCATTTTTCCCCGTTTTTTCCCTTTTTTTTTCTGGATTTTCACCAATTTCCCTATTTTTCACCCCAATTCGCAGCGACAAGTCCCACATGCACTTCGGGGCCATCACTCCCATTTCTCACCCCATTTCTCCCTCCATTATTCCCAATTTTACCTCATTTTTTCTCATTTTTACCCCGTTTTTTCACATTTTTCACCCGATTTTCACCAAATTCTCCATTTTTTCCCCCAGTTTCTGGATTTTCACCAATTTCCCTATTTTTCACCCCAATTCCTAGTGACAAGTCCCACATGCACTTTGGGGCCATCACCCCCATTTCTCACCCCATTTTCCTTATTTCTGACCCCATTTTTACTCTGTTTTTTCCCATTTTTTTCCTGATTTTTCCCTTTTTTTTACATTTTTCATCGTTTTTTACCAATTTCTCTCTTTTTCACCCCAATTCGCAGCGACAAGTCCCACATGCACTTCGGGGCCGTCACCCCCATTTCTCACCCCATTTTCCTTATTTCTGACCCCATTTTTAACCCTTTTTTCGCCATTTTTCCCCGTTTTTTCCCATTTTTTGCTATTTTTTTCCCCGATTTTTACCAATTCCCCGATTTTCACCAAATTCTCCATTTTTTCCCCCAGTTTTCAGTGACAAGTCCCACATGCACTTTGGGGCCATCACCCCCATTTCTCACCCCATTTTCCTTATTTCTGACCCCATTTTTCTCCATTTTTTTGCTGTTTTTTCCCCATTTTTCCCCCTTTTTCCCATTTTTTCACCGATTTTTCCCATTTTTTTCACTATTTTCACCAATTTCCCTCTTTCTCACCCCATTTTTCAGTGACAAGTCCCACATGCACTTTGGGGCCATCACCCCCATTTCTCACCCCATTTTCCTTATTTCTGACCCCATTTTTAACCCTTTTTTTGCTGTTTTTTCCCCGTTTTTTCCCGTTTTTTGCTATTTTTTTCCCGATTTTTACCAGTTTCCCCATTTTTCCCCCCATTTCACAGTGACAAGTCCCACATGCACTTCGGGGCCATCACCCCCATTTCTCACCCCATTTTCCTTATTTCTGACCCCATTTTTAACCCTTTTTTCGCCATTTTTCCCCGTTTTTTCCCATTTTTTGCTATTTTTTTCCCGATTTTTACCAAATTCTCCATTTTTCCCCCCCAATTCGCAGCGACAAGTCCCACATGCACTTCGGGGCCATCACCTGCTCCATGGGCATCCGCTACAAGTCCTACTGCTCCAACCTGGTGCGGACGCTGATGGTGGATCCGTCGCAGGACATGCAGGAGCACTACGGCTTCCTGCTGACCCTCCAGGACGTGCTGCTGCGTGAATTACGGCATGGTGAGTGACCCCTGAGTGACCACTGAGTGACCACACTGACCACTGAGTGACCACAGTGACCACTGACCCCGACTGACCCCGACTGACCCCCGAGTGACCACTCCCAGGACATGCAGGAGCACTACGGCTTCCTGCTGACCCTCCAGGACGTGCTGCTGCGTGAATTACGGCATGGTGAGTGACCCCTGAGTGACCACACTGACCTCTGAGTGACCACACTGACCACTGAGTGACCACACTGACCCCTGAGTGACCACACTGACCTCTGAGTGACCACACTGACCACTGAGTGACCACACTGACCCCTGAGTGACCACACTGACCTCTGAGTGACCACACTGACCACTGAGTGACCACACTGACCCCTGAGTGACCACACTGACCTCTGAGTGACCACACTGACCACTGAGTGACCACACTGACCCCTGAGTGACCACACTGACCTCTGAGTGACCACACTGACCACTGAGTGACCACACTGACCCCTGAGTGACCACACTGACCTCTGAGTGACCACACTGACCACTGAGTGACCACACTGACCCCTGAGTGACCACACTGACCTCTGAGTGACCACACTGACCACTGAGTGACCACACTGCCCACTGACCCCGACTGACCCTCCCTGAGCAGCCCCATCCAGATCTGTCCATGGCTGACCACAAAACGTCCCACAGTGACCCCTGAGTGACCACAGTGACCCCTGAGTGACCGCTGAGTGACCACTGAGTGACCCCCTGAGCACTGACTGACCCCTGAGTGACCACAGTGACCACTGAGTGACCTGAGTGACCGCTGAGTGACCACAGTGACCACTGAGTGACTCCAAGTGACCGCTAAGTGACCCCTGAGTGACCACTGAGTGACCCCTTGGCCCCTAAATGGTCCTGACCTGAGTGACTGCTGAGTGACCAATGGGCAACTCCAAATGACCTGAAGTGACCCTGAATGACCCCGAGTGACCCTTAAGTGACCCCTCTGACCCTGAGTGACCCCTCCTGACCCTGACTGACCCCTGAGTGACCGGAGTGACCGCTGGCTGCCCCCGCAGGCGCCCGTCTGTGCGACGTCTACGCGGCCGTGATGGACGTGGTCAAGAAGCAGCGGCCGGAGCTGCTGGGCAAGGTCACCAAGAATTTGGGGTGAGAAGGGGCGATTTTGGGGCCGGGCTCGCGCGGCGGTCAGGGCGGTCACTCTGTGGTCACTCTGTGGTCACTCTGGTCACTCCGCGGCCGCAGCTTTGCCATGGGCATCGAGTTCCGCGAGGGCTCCCTGGTCATCAACAGCAAGAACCAGCAGCGCCTCAAGAAGGGTGAGCACAAAATCCACCTTTTCCACCCCAAAATTCACCCTTTTGGGGCCGGGCTCGCGCGGCGGTCAGGGCGGTCACTCTGTGGTCACTCTGTGGTCACTCTGGTCACTCCGCGGCCGCAGCTTTGCCATGGGCATCGAGTTCCGCGAGGGCTCCCTGGTCATCAACAGCAAGAACCAGCAGCGCCTCAAGAAGGGTGAGCACAAATCCACCTTTTCCACCCCAAAATCTGCATTTCCGTCCCAAAACTTACCTGTTCTGCCCCAAAATCTGCCTTTTCCACCCCAAAATCTGCTTTTTGTCCAAAAATCCCCACTTTTCACCCCAAAATTCACGTGTTCTGCCTCAAAATCCGGATTTTCCACCCCAAAATCTGCTTTTTATGGGATGGTGTTTTTTCCTCATTTTTTGGTTTTTTCCCATTTTTCAACAAAATCCCCCCATTTTCCCCCCAAACAGGGATGGTGTTTTTCCCCCTTTTTTTATTTTTTTCCCCATTTTAACCAATTTCCTGTGTTTTCCCCCCAAACAGAGATGATGGTAGATTATGTTTTTCCCCCCCCTTTTTTTTTTTTTCCCCGTTTTAACCAATTTCCTGTGTTTTCCCCCCAAACAGAGATGATGTTTTTCCCCCCTTTTTTTTGTTTTTCCCCATTTTTTGTTTTTTTCCCCATTTTTAACCAAAATCCCATGTTTTGCCCCCAAAAAGGGGTGCTGTTTTTTCCCCATTTTTTGGTTTTTCCCCCATTTTTAACCAATTTTCCCCCAAAACAGGGGTGTTGTTTTCTCCCATTTTTTGTTTTTTCCACCCATTTTAACCAATTTCCTGTGTTTTCCCCCCAAACAGAGATGATGGTTTTCCCCCTTTTTTTTTGTTTTTCCCCATTTTTTGGTTTTTTTCCCCATTTTTAACCAAAACCCCATGTTTTCCCCCCAAAAAGGGGTGATGTTTTTTCCCCATTTTTCTCCATTTTTTGGTTTTTTCCCCATTTTAAATCAATTTTCCCGCCAAACAGGGATGGGGTTTTCCCCCATTTTTTATTTTTTTCCATTTTTAACCAATTTCCTGTGCTTTCCCCCCAAACAGGGATGGTGTTTTTTTCCCCATTTTTTGGTTTTTTTCCCATTTTTAACCAAAACCCCGTGTTTTCCCCCCAAAACAGGGATGGAGTTTTTTCCCCATTCTTTTTCGCTTTTCCCCATTTTTTGTTTTTTTTCCCGCCAAACAGGGATGGGGTTTTCCCCCATTTTTTATTTTTTTCCATTTTTAACCAATTTCCTGTGCTTTCCCCCCAAACAGGGATGGTGTTTTTTTCCCATTTTTTGTTTTTTTCCCATTTTTAACCAAAACCCCGTGTTTTCCCCCCAAAACAGGGATGGAGTTTTTTCCCCATTCTTTTTCGCTTTTCCCCATTTTTTGTTTTTTTGCCATTTTTACCAAAATCCCGTGTTTTCCCCCCAAACAGGGATGGTGTTTTTCCCCATTTTTTTTTCCTTTTCCCCATTTTTTGTTTTTTTCCTATTTTAACCAAAATCCCCTGTTTTCCCCCCAAACAGGGATGGGGTTTTCCCCCTTTTATTTTTTTTTTCCCGTTTTAACCAATTTCCTGTGTTTTCCCCCCAAACAGGGATGGTGTTTTTTCCCCTTTTTTTTCTTTTTCCCATTTTCCCCATTTTTTTCCCCCTTTTAACCAAAATCCCCCGTTTTCCCCCCAAACAGGGATGGTGTTCAGCGTCAACGTGGGCCTCTCGGACCTGCCCAACCGCGAGGCCAAGCGGCCGGAGGAGCGCAGCTACGCGCTCTTCCTGGGCGACACCGTCATGGTGGACGAGGTGGGCGGGGCCGGCCCCAAACCCACCAATCGCGGCAGGGCTCCTCCCCTCCGCCAATCGCGGCCTTGCTTCCCTCACAAAATGGCGCCCGACCCTCAGAAAATGGCGGCATCCGTCAAAAAATGGCGCCCTCCCCTCGCAAAATGGCGGCCGCCCCTCACCAATATGGCGGCCTCCCTTCACAAAATGGCAGCCCCTGTGTTTTCCCCCCAGGCCTCCCCTCATAAAATGGCGGCCTCCCCTCACAAAATGGCGGCTCCCCCTCACAAAATGGCGGTCTCCCTTCACAAAATGGCGGCCTCCCTTCACAAAATGGTGGCCGCCCCTCACAAAATGGCGTCTCCCCTTCTTCCCTCGGCCAATCGCGTCGCTCCTTCCCTCAGCCAATGGCGTGCGGTGATTCCCTCAGCCAATCACAGCCTTGTGTCCGTCAGCCAATCACAGGCCTTGCTGCTTTTCCCCTCGTCCAATCGTGGCCTCGCTCCCCTCAGGAAAATGGCTCCTCCCCTTCTGCCCTCAGCCAATCACAGCCTCGTGCTCATTGGCCAATCACAGCCTGGCTTTCATTGGCCAATCGCAGCCTGGCTGCTTGCCCTGTTGGCCAATGGGATTCCCTCAGCCAATCGCATTTCCCGCCCAATTCCTTCAGCCAATCGCGTGTCCCCGCCCGTTTTCTCCCGACCAATCCCGTGTCCCCGCCCCTTTTCCCTGACCAATCACAGGAGGGCCCGGCCGTGGTGCTGACGGCCGTCAAGAAGAAGGTGAAGAACGTCGGGATCTTCCTCAAGGTGAGGGGGAAGTTTGGGGATAAAAACGGCGATTTTGGGCAAAACGGGCTTTGGGGAAAACAAACAGGGATTTGGGGGGAAAACCCGAGGGTTTTGGGGCTAAAAATGGCGGGTTTGGGCAAAAAAGGGATTTGGGGGAAAATGGGGAGGTCGGGAAAAAAACGGAATTTGGGGCAAAAAATGGGGAATTTGGGCAAAAAATTTGGGATTTTGGGAATTCTGGGATTTCAGGGACTTTGGGATCTTGGGAAATTAGAAATTTGGGATTTGGGGGATTTGGGGAATTTATGATTTTGAGAATTTGGGAATTTGGGATTTGGGGATTTTATGGAATTTGGGATTTTGGAAGATTGGGAATTTGGAATTTTGGTGGTTTGGGGAATTTGGGATTTTGAGAATTTGGGATTTGGGGATTTTATGGAATTTAGGATTTTGGGGATTTGGGATTTTGGAAGATTGGGAATTTGGAGTTTTGGTGGTTTGGGGGATTTGGGATTTTGAGGATTTGGGATTTGGGATTTTAGGGAATTTGGGATTTCCCCCCAAACAGGGATGGTGTTTTTTTCCCCATTTTTTGGTTTTTTTCCCATTTTTAACCAAAACCCCGTGTTTTCCCCCCAAAACAGGGATGGAGTTTTTTCCCCATTCTTTTTCGCTTTTCCCCATTTTTTGTTTTTTTGCCATTTTTACCAAAATCCCGTGTTTTCCCCCCAAACAGGGATGGTGTTTTTCCCCATTTTTTTTTCCTTTTCCCCATTTTTTGTTTTTTTCCTATTTTAACCAAAATCCCCTGTTTTCCCCCCAAACAGGGATGGGGTTTTCCCCCTTTTATTTTTTTTTTCCCGTTTTAACCAATTTCCTGTGTTTTCCCCCCAAACAGGGATGGTGTTTTTCCCCATTTTTTTTTCCTTTTCCCCATTTTTTGTTTTTTTCCTATTTTAACCAAAATCCCCTGTTTTCCCCCCAAACAGGGATGGGGTTTTCCCCCTTTTATTTTTTTTTTCCCGTTTTAACCAATTTCCTGTGTTTTCCCCCCAAACAGGGATGGTGTTCAGCGTCAACGTGGGCCTCTCGGACCTGCCCAACCGCGAGGCCAAGCGGCCGGAGGAGCGCAGCTACGCGCTCTTCCTGGGCGACACCGTCATGGTGGACGAGGTGGGCGGGGCCGGCCCCAAACCCACCAATCGCGGCAGGGCTCCTCCCCTCCGCCAATCGCGGCCTTGCTTCCCTCACAAAATGGCGGCCGACCCTCAGAAAATGGCGGCATCCGTCAAAAAATGGCGGCCACCCCTCACAAAATGGCGGCTTCCCTTCACAAAATGGCGGCCGCCCCTCACCAATATGGCGGCCTCCCTTCCCAAAATGGCGGCCGACCTTCAGAAAATGGCGGCCTCCCCTCACAAAATGGCGGCTCCCCCTCACAAAATGGCGGCCTCCCTTCACAAAATGGCGGCCTCCCTTCACAAAATGGTGGCCGCCCCTCACAAAATGGCGTCTCCCCTTCTTCCCTCGGCCAATCGCGTCGCTCCTTCCCTCAGCCAATGGCGTGCGGTGATTCCCTCAGCCAATCACAGCCTTGTGTCCGTCAGCCAATCACAGGCCTTGCTGCTTTTCCCCTCGTCCAATCGCGGCCTCGCTCCCCTCAGGAAAATGGCTCCTCCCCTTTGCCCTCAGCCAATCACAGCCTCGTGCTCATTGGCCAATCACAGCCTGGCTTTCATTGGCCAATCGCAGCCTGGCTGCTTGCCCTGTTGGCCAATGGGATTCCCTCGGCCAATCGCATTTTCCCGCCCAATTCCTTCAGCCAATGGCGTGTCCCTGCCCCTTTTCTCCCGACCAATGGCGTGTCCCCGCCCCTTTTCTCCCGACCAATCCCGTGTCCCCGCCCCTTTTCCCTGCCCAATCACAGGAGGGCCCGGCCGTGGTGCTGACGGCCGTCAAGAAGAAGGTGAAGAACGTCGGGATCTTCCTCAAGGTGAGGGGGAAGTTTGGGGATAAAAACGGCGATTTTGGGCAAAACGGGCTTTGGGGAAAACAAACAGGGATTTGGGGGGAAAACCCGAGGGTTTTGGGGCTAAAAATGGCGGGTTTGGGCAAAAAAGGGATTTGGGGGAAAATGGGGAGGTCGGGAAAAAAACGGAATTTGGGGCAAAAAATGGGGAATTTGGGCAAAAAATTTGGGATTTTGGGAATTCTGGGATTTCAGGGACTTTGGGATCTTGGGAAATTAGAAATTTGGGATTTGGGGGATTTGGGGAATTTATGATGTTGAGAATTTGGGAATTTGGGATTTGGGGATTTTATGGAATTTGGGATTTTGGAAGATTGGGAATTTGGAATTTTGGTGGTTTGGGGAATTTGGGATTTTGAGAATTTGGGATTTGGGGATTTTATGGAATTTAGGATTTTGGGGATTTGGGATTTTGGAAGATTGGGAATTTGGAGTTTTGGTGGTTTGGGGGATTTGGGATTTTGAGGATTTGGGATTTGGGATTTTAGGGAATTTGGGATTTTGAGAATTTGGAATTTTTGGGATTTGGGATTTTGAGAATTTGGAATTTTTGGGATTTGGGATTTTGAGAATTTGGAATTTTTGGGATTTGGGATTTTGAGAATTTGGAATTTTTGGGATTTTGAGAATTTGAATTTTGGGATCTGGGGATTTGGGGATTTTGGAAAATTCGGAAATCGGGATTTTGGGAATTTGGGATTTTGGGAATTCGGGAATTTGGGAATTTGAGAATTTGGGAATTTAGGATTTTGGGATCTGGGGAATTTGGGTTTTGGGAATCCCCAATTCCTGCCCCAAATTCCCCAATTCTTGCCCCAAATTCCCCAATTTTTGCCCCAATTCCTGCCCAAAATCCCGAATTCCTGCCCCAAGGTCTCCAATTCCTGCCCCAAATTCCGGCCCCAATTCCCCAGTTTCTGCCCAAATTCCTGCCTGAATTCCCCCAGTTTCTGTCCAAAATCCCAAATTCCTACCCAAAATCCCCCTTCCACCCCCATTTTTTCCCCAAAACCCCATTTTTTCCCAAATCCCATTTTTCCCAAAACCCCAATTTTTCCCCAAAACCCCATTTTCCCCCCAAATCCCATTTTTCCCCAAAACCTCTTTTTTTTCCCCCAAACCTGCATTTTTCCCAAACTCCATTTTCCCCCCAAAACCCCATTTTTTCCCAAATCCCATTTTTCCCAAAACCCCAATTTTTCCCCAAAACCCCATTTTCCCCCCAAATCCCATTTTTCCCCAAAACCTCTTTTTTTTCCCCCAAACCTGCATTTTTCCCAAACTCCATTTTCCCCCCAAAACCCCATTTTTTCCCCAAAACCTTCTTTTCCCCCAAACCCCATTTTTCCCAAAACCTCATTTTTCCCCCCAAACTTTAATTTTTCCCAAACCCCATTTTTTCCCTCAAATCCCCATATTCCCCTAAAACCTGCATTTTTCCCAAACTCCATTTTCCCCCCAAAACCCCATTTTTTCCCCAAAACCTTCTTTTCCCCCAAACCCCATTTTTCCCAAAACCTCATTTTTCCCCCCAAACTTTAATTTTTCCCAAACCCCATTTTTTCCCTCAAATCCCCATATTCCCCTAAAACCTGCATTTTTCCCAAACTCCATTTTCCCCCCAAAACCCCATTTTTTCCCCAAAACCTTCTTTTCCCCCAAACCCCATTTTTCCCAAAACCTCATTTTTCCCCCCAAACTTTAATTTTTCCCAAACCCCATTTTTTCCCTCAAATCCCCATATTCCCCTAAAACCTGCATTTTTCCCAAACTCCATTTTCCCCCCAAAACCCCATTTTTTCCCCAAAACCTTCTTTTCCCCCAAACCCCATTTTTCCCAAAACCTCATTTTTCCCCCCAAACTTTAATTTTTCCCAAACCCCATTTTTTCCCTCAAATCCCCATATTCCCCTAAAACCTGCATTTTTCCCAAACTCCATTTTCCCCCCAAAACCCCATTTTTTCCCCAAAACCCCCATTTTTTTCCCCAAACTTGCATTTTTCCCAAAACCCATTTTTCCCCAAATCCCATTTTCCCCCAAATCCCCATTTTTTTTCCCAAAACCCCATTTTTCCCCCAAACCCCCATTTTCCCTAAAACCTGCATTTTTCCCAAACCCCATTTTTCCCCAAATCCCATTTTCCCCAAAACCCATTTTTTTTCCCAAAACCCCATTTTCCCCCAAATCCCCATTTTTTTCCCAAAACCCCATTTTTTCCCTCAAATCCCCATTTCCCCTAAAACCTGCATTTCTCCCAAACCCCACCCCCTCCAACCCCATTTCTCCCAAACCCCATTTCCCCCAAACCCCCTTTCCGCCCCCTTTTCCCCGTTTTTCCCAAACCGGCCGTTTTCGGCCCCGTTTCAGGGCGCGCAAGTCCAACGTGTCGTACAAGAGCGCGGCGCTGCTGCCCAAGGAGCCGCACGTGCGCGAGATGAAGATCTACATCGACAAGAAGTACGAGAGCGTCATCATGCCCGTCTTCGGCATCGCCACGCCCTTCCACATCGCCACCATCAAGGTCTGGGCCGACCCAAAATCGCCGGGATTTCACCCAAAATCGGGGCCGGGGGAAACGGGGGGAAAACGGGGAAAGGGGGGTGGGAGGTGGGT
>NW_024370561.1:0-702 GCF_014805655.1 Passer montanus | reverse complement strand
AAATTTGGGGCTTTTCCATAAATTTGGGGGTTTTGGTAAAGATTTGGGGGTTTTTCATGTGAAATTTTGAGATTTTCCGTGAAAATTTTGGGGTTTTCTGTGTAAATGTTGGGGTTTTGCCCTGAATTTTGGGGTTTTTTACCCCTGAATTTTGTTTTTATCTTCCTGAATTTTGGGGGTTTTTTCCCCCAAATTTTGGTTTTTTTAGCACTAAATTTTGGGGGTTTTTTTCCCCGAATTTCGGGGGTTTTCCCCCCAAATTTTGGGGGTTTTTTCCCTGAATTTTGGGGTTTTCCCCCTGAATTTTGGGTTATTTTCCCTCTGAATTTTGCCTCTTTTCCCCCGAATTTTGGGTTTTTTGCCCTGAATTTTGGTTTTCTTTCCCCCAATTTTTGGTTTTTTTCCCCTCTAAATTTCATTTTTTTCCCTCTAAATTTTGGGGTTTTTTCCCCTAAATTTCGGGGGTTTTTCCCCTGAATTTTACCTTTTTTCCCCTGAATTTTATTTTTTTTTCCCTGAATTCTGTTTTTTTTTTCCCCCAAATTTCCTTTTTTTCCCCCCTGAATTTAGTTTTTTTCCCCTGAAATTTGGTTTTTTTCCCCACGAATTTTGGTTTTTTCCCTGGACTTTCGATGTTTTTCCCCCTGAATTTCGGTTTTTTCCCCCCGAATTTAATTTTTTTCCTCCGAATTTTTTTTTTTT
>NW_024370560.1:0-702 GCF_014805655.1 Passer montanus | reverse complement strand
TGGATTTGGGGTTCCTGTGGGTCTGGGGGGGGAGTTTGCATTGATTTTTTTTTTTGGGGGGGGTCTCTGGATTTTGGGGTTCTGGTGGCTCTGGGGGTGTCCCCGCTGCTCTTTTGGGGTCCCTGTAGATTTGGGGAGGGGTCTTGGTGGCTCTGGGGGGGTTCCCCCATCCCCGGGGGGGTCCCTGTGGATTTTGGGGTGGATCTTAGTGGATTTGGGGTTCCTGTGGGTCTGGGGGCGTTCTGGTGTTTCCATGGGGGTTCCCTGGGCCCGGTGGCTCCGGGGGGGCTCTGGGGGGGCTCTCTGGATTTGGGGTGTCCCTGGGGGGGCTCCGGGGGTCCCTACTCCTTGAGGAAGAAGTGCACCTTGTCTGCGATCAGCTCCCTGGGGTCCTGGTGGATTTGGGGTGGGGTCTCTGTGGATTTGGGGCTCTGGGGGGGCTCTCTGGATTTGGGGTGTCCCTGGGGGGGCTCCGGGGGTCCCTACTCCTTGAGGAAGAAGTGCACCTTGTCTGCGATCAGCTCCCTGGGGTCCTGGTGGATTTGGGGTGGGGTCTCTGTGGATTTGGGGCTCTGGGGGGGCTCTCTGGATTTGGGGTGTCCCTGGGGGGGCTCCGGGGGTCCCTACTCCTTGAGGAAGAAGTGCACCTTGTCTGCGATCAGCTCCCTGGGGTCCTGGTGGATTTGGGGTGGGGTCTCTGTG
>NW_024370559.1:0-702 GCF_014805655.1 Passer montanus | reverse complement strand
CGGGGGGCGGGGCCACGGCGGGCGGTGGGAGGGGCGAGGGCTTGGCCCCGCCCCCCGCGGGGGAGGGGCGGTGCTGGGCCAGGGCCGCCAGCTGGCCCAGGCTGACCACCTCGCCCGCTGCGGGTTTGGGGGAAAAAAGGCAAAATTTGGGGTTTTGGGAATTCCAAAATTTATATTTGGGGTCGGGGGAGGGGCAGGGAGGGGTTCCCTAAAAAATCCCTAAAAAATCCCGGTGTAATTATGTAAATTAGGGGTTAATTACTGGGGTAATAAAGGAGATGTTGGGCATTTTTATGGGAGGTTTTGGGGGAAAAAAGGGAAAATTTGGGAATTTGGGGATTCCAAAATTGAGGGGGGTGGGAATAAAGGGACCTATGGGGAAGGGGGAGGGAGGGCTTCCCTAAAAAATCCCGGGGTCATTATGCAAATTAGGGGATAATTATGCAAATTAGGGAATAATAAAGTGGATAATAAATGAAATTTTGTAGATTTTTGGGGAGGTTTTTGGGGAAAAAAGGGAAAATTTGGGAATTTGGGGATTCCAAAATTGAGATTTGGGGGTGGGGGAGGGGGAGGGAGGAGTTCCCTAAAAAATCCCGGGGTCATTATGCAAATTAGGGGATAATTATGCAAATTAGGGAATAATAAAGTGGATAATAAATGAAATTTTGTAGATTTTTGGGGAGGTTTTTGGGGAAAAAA
>NW_024370558.1:0-702 GCF_014805655.1 Passer montanus | reverse complement strand
GGGGTTAAAAATGGGGGGAAAAATGGGGACAAAAACAGGGAAATGGGGGGAAAAACGGGGTTAAAAATGGGGAAATGGGGCAAAAACAGGGAAAATGGGGAAAACAGGGGAAATGGGGTTAAAAATGGGGGAAAAAAGGGGAAAATGGGGGGAAAACGGGGTTAAAAATGGGGAAAACGGGGGAAATGGGGTTAAAAATGGGGTTAAAAATGGGGAAATGGGGGGAAAAAGGGGTTAAAAATGGGGAAATGGGGGGAAAAAGGGGTTAAAAATGGGGAAATGGGGGGAAAAAGGGGTTAAAAATGGGGAAATGGGGGGAAAAACGGGGAAATGGGGATAAAAATGGGGAAATGGGGGAAAAACGGGGGAAAAACGGGATTAAAAATGGGAAAAATGGGGAAATGGGGGAAAAACGGGGAAATGGGGAAAAACGGGGAAAATGGGGGGAAATGGGGTTAAAAATGGGGGGGGGAAAAAGGGGGAAAGGGGGGGGAAAGGGGGGGGAAATGGGGAAAAACCAGGGTTAAAAACGGGGAAAATGGGGAAAAAACGGGGTTAAAATGGGGAAAAATGGGGAAAATGGGGAAATGGGGAAAAAACGGGGGGTTTGGGATTGAAAATGGGGGGAAAACGGGGTTAAAAAGGGGGAAATGGGGTTAAAAACAGGGAAAACGGGATTGAAAATGAGGGGAAAACAGGAAA
>NW_024370557.1:0-702 GCF_014805655.1 Passer montanus | reverse complement strand
TTTCCCCCATTTCCCCCCAATTTTTCCCAATTTTGCCCATTTTTTCCTCATTTTTCCCTTTTATTCCCATTTTTGCCCCCATATTTTTCCCCTTTTTCCAAATATTTCCCCATTTTCCCAATTTTTCCCCGGATTTTCCCCAAAATTTCCCAAATTCCCATTTTTCCCCCATTTCCCCCCCAATTTTCCCCATTTATCCCCAATTTTTCCCAATTTTCCCCCATTTTATTCCGCATTTTTTCCCAATTTTCCCCCAATTTTCCCTTTTCCCCCCATTTCTCCCCCTGCTTTTTCCCATTTTTTCCCTAATTTCCCCTATTTTATTCCAAATTTTCCCCATTCCCCACTTTTTTCCCCAATTTCCCCCCATTTTTCCCAATTTCCCCCATATTTCCCCATTTTTTCCTCATTTTATTCCCCATTTTTCCCAATTCCCCCATTTTTTCCCCATTTTCCCCCCAATTTTCCTATATTCCCCCCATTTTGCCCCATTTCCCCCCAATTTTTCCCATTTATCCCCTATTTTCCCCAATTTTCCCATTTTCCCCCATTTTATTCCCCATTTTCCCCAATTTCCCCATTTTTCGTAACTTTCCCCGAATTTTCCCCTCTTTTTTCCCATTTTCCCCCCAATTTTCCACATTTTTCCCCATTTTATTCCCCGATTTTTCCTATTTTCCCCCCATTTTTTCCCATTTTCCC
>NW_024370556.1:0-663 GCF_014805655.1 Passer montanus | reverse complement strand
GAAATTCCAGGGTTTTTGGGGGGTTTTTTAGGGGGTTTCTGGAAATTTTTTGGAAATTTTTGAATTTCTGGAAATTTTGAAAATTTCCCTATTTCCAGGGATTTTTTGGGGGGATTTTTGGGAATTCCAGGTTTTTTTGGGGTATTTTTTGGGATTTGCAGGAGATTTTTTGGGAATTCCCCCAGATTGTTTGGAATTCTTGGGGGTTTTTTTTGGGGGGGATTTTTTGGGAATTCCTGGCGGGTTTTTGGGAATTCTCGGGGTTTGTTTGGAATTTTTTGGGAATTCATGGGGTTTTTTTGGGATTTTTTTCGGAATTCCCAGACGTTTTTTGGAATTTTTTTGCGTTTTTTGGGGAATTCTCTGGTATTTTGAGTGAATTCCCAGGATTTTTTGGGAATTCCGGGGGTTTTTTGGGGGTTCTTTTGGGAATTCTCAGGATTTTTTTGCTGAGTTCTCGGGATTTTTTTGCAAATTCCTGGATTTTTTGGGTGAATTCTCAGAATTTTTTGGGCATTCCAGGGTTTTTTTGGCTTTTTTTTGGGATTCCCAGGATTTTTTGATGAATTCCCAGGGGTTTTTTAGGTGAACTCAGGATTTTTTGCGAATTCTCGGGTTTTTTTTGAATTCCCAAGATTTTTTGGGTGAATTCTCAGGATTTTC
>NW_024370555.1:0-702 GCF_014805655.1 Passer montanus | reverse complement strand
ACCAGGCATATAAAGTTCAATATGCTGTGGGCAGGAATCATGCCTCCTCTGCAGGCCAGTACCTGGTGCTGAGCTCTAGGTCTGTCTCAGGAGTGGCTGGTTTGCTGAAGGCATGGCAGGGATTTCGCAGGAATACACAGGTACATAGCATGACACACATCTGATGATACAGTGCTTGCATGTTTGCTGGCTCCTGCATCCACCCATGTTTCTGTCAGGAGGGAATGACTGATGTGAGCCTTAAGCACCAATTACACCTTCATGGCTCCTGACTGCTTTCATCAGTGATCCCATGTGCCTCTCTGCTAACAGGTTCTCCACCTGCTTCCTCCTCTTATTGAACTGTGATAGACAGGAGCTTAGGAAAGCCAGCCAGGCCAGAACTGTAAATGTTACCAGCTGAGTGTCCCATTTTGGGTGCCTAGTTGTCCTCAAGCACCCAAAAAGAACCAACAGAGAACAACAGAGAACATTAGGCTCATTCTCTCTGAGCTTTAATTTCTCCACGTGTAAAGTGAGAATACACGCTCTTGTCTTCATAGGATGTCACAGGTTATCAAAGAGTGGAAATTGTTCTTGTTTAGATCCTCTTCTGTGCCTTACTGAACAGAACAGCAATGCACTCAGAACTATTCTGTTGATAATGTGGTTTCTTGAAGCTTTGGTGGCTTCCTCACAGCCCAACCACACTTGGCAAACATG
>NW_024370554.1:0-703 GCF_014805655.1 Passer montanus | reverse complement strand
TCTATATCTTTGGAGGTGGGGAGGGGGCTGGTTTTGGGGTCCTTCCTGATTTTTTGGTGGGGGGACCACAGAGCTGAGGCCATTTTCTCCTCTCATCTGGGTGGGGGCTTTAGGGGTCCCAGCTTCTTAGGGTCCAGGGTCTCTTCCTGATTTTGGGGACCCCTGATTTTGGGGTAGCCTCCCCAGGCTGCACATCTGAAGAAGTTTTCTCCTCAGAGGTGTTCCAGTTCCCGCTGTGAGGGGGGCCCTTGGGACTGGTTGGGGCTTGGGGGAGGGGGAAGCCCCTTGCCCACCATCAGCTACTCCATGGTCTTCCACCCCCCTCCCACACCCTCGTCCTCTGTGGGTGGCACTCCACTGCTGGGGAGGATCCTGGGGGCTCTGTGAGGGGAGATATGGGGAACACTGGCTCTCCACCATCAGGTACAAGTCATCCTGGGGCAGTCCTGGGGCAGGGCTAGGGGAATATGGGACTGTCTGGAGGGGGCTGAGGGGGTCCTTCAGGGTCTGGTAGGGGAAATAAGGGGAGATATGGGGGGGAATATGAGGGGATACAGGAAGCTAGGGGGTCCCGAGTGGATATATGGGTGGGGAAATGGGGGTTGATACTCGGGGTGTCATGGAGGGGAGGTATGGGACAGATATGACAGGCACAGGGAGCTGAGGACTCCTTGGGGGGTTTCAGGCAGTCCTGGAGGGTCTG
>NW_024370553.1:0-703 GCF_014805655.1 Passer montanus | reverse complement strand
CTAATTCTGAAATAATTCTGAAATAATTCTGAAATAATTAATCGTAAGAACCAGCGCAGCACCGCCGGGAAGTCGTAACCTGCAGGAAAAATTTGGATTGGATCCCAAAATTCGGATGGAAATCCAGAATTCAACCCTAATTCTGAAATAGGAACCAGCGCAGCACAGCCGGGAAGTCGTAGCCTGGGGGAAAATGTGGGATTGGATTCTAAAATTTGGATGGAAATCCAGAATTCAGCCCTAATCCTGAAATAATCCAACCCTAAAACCAGCGCAGCACTGCCGGGAAGTCATAACCTGGAATAAAAAATGGGGTTGTGACCCAAAAACCTGATGGAAATCCAAAATCAATCCCAAATCCTGCTCTAATTCTGAAATAATCCAACCCAAGAACCAGCGCAGCACCGCCGGGAAGTCGTAGCCTGGAATAAAATGTGGGATTGTGTCCAAAAATTCGGATGGAAATCCAGAATTCAGCCCCAATTCTGAAATAATCCAACCCAAGAACCAGCGCAGCACGGCCTTTCCCCCTCTTTTTTTCCTTTTTCCCCATTTCCCCCCATTCCCAAATTCCCCTTTTCCCCCTTTTTTCCCTTCCCCCTTTTTCCCCCTTTTTCTTTCTCCCCCTTTTTTTCCTTTTCCCCCCCTTTTTCTTTTTTCCCCTCTTTTTCCTTTTTTCCCCTTTCCCCCCCTTTTTTTTTCC
>NW_024370552.1:0-703 GCF_014805655.1 Passer montanus | reverse complement strand
TTGGGGGTGAATTTAGGGTCAGTTTGGGGCTGGTTTTGGGGCACATTTAGGGCCATTTTAAGGCCACTTTGGGACAAATTTAGGGGCAGGTTGGGGGCACATTTAGGGCTGGTTTAGGGACAAATTTGGGGACACATTTGGGACCCATTTGGGGACACATTTAGGGCTGGGTTTGGGCTGGGTTTTGGGCAGTTTTGTGACACTTTTGGGGCAGTTTTTGGGCGGTTTTGGGGCTGATTTTGGAGCAGATGTTGGGACTGTTTTGGGACAGTTTCGTGGCAGTTTTGGAGCAGTTTTAGGCCGGTTTCGGAGCAAATTTTGGGGCGATTTTAGGACAGTTTTGTAGCAGATTTTGGGGCGGTTTTGGGGCAGTTTCGGGGCAGTTTTGGAGCAGTTTCGGGGCAGTTTTAGGGCAGTTTTGGGGCCGTTTCGGAGCAGATTTTGAGGCGATTTTAGGACAGTTTTGGGGCAGATTTTGGGGCGGTTTGGGGGCAGTTTCAGGGCAGTTTTGGAGCAGTTTCGGGGCAGTTTTAGTGCAGTTTCGGGGCCGTTTCGCGGTCGCTCCCCCCCCCCCTCCCCCCCCCCCCCCCCCCCCCCGTCCCCCCCCTCCCCTTGGTACCGTCCAGCGCCTCCCTCACGCTCCGTCCGCAGGGGGGCGCCCTCCTCGGCCCGCGCGGCGCCGGCCCCGCCCCTCCGGCGGCGC
>NW_024370551.1:13459-18681 GCF_014805655.1 Passer montanus | reverse complement strand
TCCTAGAGCAGAATATTCTAATAATTGTTTTATCTCAGATACTGAGGAGTATATAACTCATTTTTAAAAATTTAGTCTCTGGTCTAAACAAACTATTCAGTCTAATCATGATCAGAATCAATCAGAGCTGTATTTACATAAATTTATCAGGTATTTAATTGTTAATTCTGTGCGACAAATTGCATTAAGGTTCAATGCCACCTGTCCAATCTTTTATACCTTTGGCAAAGGACCCGCTCACAAGGCTGTTGCCATGGCCACCGGGGCTGGGACCAGCTGGGATGCTCACTTTCCATGGGCCAGGGTTTAGGGCTGGGATTCCCCAATTTTCTGCTCCCGCTAAAACCGTGCTGCCTCTTGTTGCCCTCCCGCCTTCCATGGAAAGTACAAAAAGGAAAGATCCCAGGCTGGGATAAGAACAATTTATTTGGAACAGCAACGAGATAAAAAACAAACAGAAACAAAAATAATATTGATAACAGAAGGGATTTGAAAAAGGGAAAACTTCAACACAAGTGACTGTCTCTTCCTGGCCACAATTTCCTCCTGCCTGCAAAGGACAATCTTCTCCTTGGGGAGAGAGAGAGACCCTTTCCTGCCCCTGGCAATGACTTGAGGTGAGAGTGAATGTAATGACACGGCCCTGGCCAGACCCTCATGTTCTTTGATCCCACATCAGGTCATTGGCAGGGGCAGGAAAAGGGACAGGTGTCTTCCCAGCATGGATCACAGGGAACATGGATCACCATGGCTCTTCCCAACGTGGATCCTCCAATGGGGGATGAAGCTGCAGCAGGGCATAAAGCTCTCCCTGCAGTTGGGGCATTTGCAGGGCTTCCCTTAACGGTGACTCCGCTGGTGTCTCGTCAAGTGAAGCTCTGGGTGAAGCTCTTCCCACACGTGGGGCACTCATACGGCCTCTCCCCAGTGTGGATGCACCTGTGGGTGACGAGGTGGGAATTGCACTTGAAGCCCTTCCTGCAGTCGGGGCAGAGGAAGGGCCTCTCCTTGGTGTGAATCCTCTGGTGTCTGAGGAGAGTGGAGTGAGTCTGAAACCTCTTCTGACACTCAGGACAATCATAGGGCCTCTCCCCACTGTGGATGTGTTGGTGGGTCACAAGGATGGATCTGTAGCTGAACCCCTGTCCTGGGTTGACTATATGATGCTTTTATCCCCAATCGTCTTGTTCTGTTTATACTGAATAATAAGTTTTACACCTTTAAGACTCTCTTCCAGACAGTGAAGAGGGAAGGGAAGAAGCGTGCAGTTTGTTTTCAGACTGCTCTCACTCCTCCACATTCCTGCTCCTGGACTGTGTTGTCTGCGGATGGACAGACAGCCGGACAGAGCTCCTTTTTCCCTTTTTTTCTGCTTTTAGTTAGTTTTAGCTAGCTGAGGCAAAGAAGTTCCCTGGACTGTGATTTTTTTTTTTCCTTTTTTTGGACCTGTTCAAGCCTGCTCTGGACTGAACACCCAGAAGAGCACCGGCGGCTCCACCTGTGGCCCCCCTGGCCGGGCCTGGGCCGCCGCGTTTCCAGCACCAGAGAGACTGATCAAAGACTGAGTGGGGGGGTGAACACCACCTCCCTTACCCAAACTGGCTCAGGTGTAAAACCCCCACCCCGGGAAGGCCACACACACAGCGGACAATGTCACACTTGCCCCGCCCCAGGGGATGTCTCTTTCCTAGTCACTCTCTTGCCCTCCCCCTGTTTTCTCTTTTATTTCATCTCTCTCTACCTCACATATCCTGTTTAATAAAATCCACGTTGCATTTGGTCTCATTAGCACCTTAACTGTGAAAGAGGCATCTCTCTAACAATTTTCTCAACCGGATTGTGACATTATTTTGGCACAGAGAGTTTAGGCACTGTTCTCTGACCCCAAGTGCCTTTGACAACAGCATAGTTCCTTCCTCTGAGGTGGTTGTGGTTCTGTCTGGAGGAACTCTTGGAAAATTGGACGCCACTTCTTCTGAGGGACTTGTGGGAGAACTGATGAGGAAAATGGCTGCTGTGGCTGGCCAGTGTAACGAAATATTTTGTTGTCCTCCCTTGAAAATTTTATTAAAATCACTGGAGGAAAGGGAGCAAATGATACCAGCAAGACTGACAAGATTCATTCACCCCAATGTGAGGAACACAAGGCTGCTAGAAATCCCACAGGGAAGCCCAGCTCAAGTAGCTAAATTCCTAAATTAGTCCTGAATTCACAGGCTTGGAGACTTTGCCACATGTGAAAATCGTGTCTTCGTCCCTGTCACCTTTGTCACAGCTATACAGAGTTTTTCCTTCCTTTTAATAATCTTGGGCCAAATTTCCATCTTTTTGTTTCTTTGTAACCTGCCAGCTGCCAAGCTGGAGCTGTGCAGGAACCGATGAAACTTGGAATTGCCACAGAATTGTTTCTATTGTTGGTTTATTAATGTTTGGGATTTGTTTACATTTCCATCAGAAGTGACTTGTGGCAAGAGCAAATGTTCCTCAAGGCATTTAACGTGGTGTTAAGTTTGATTTTTGCCAAGTTTATTTTGTCCATTGCCCTGGGGATGCTCGAGGGATGCTTGGGAGGGGCTTGGGAGGATTTTGTCCCTGTCCCTGTCACCCCAGGCCATTCCTGAGGTGGTCTCCATCACTCCCACCCCAGGAGGCTGGAGAGAGGGACCCTGGGACCCCAAAACCCCCCAGCATCCCTAAGCAAGACCCTGGAGAGGGGGGATCCCCAGGAGCTATGGGATCTTTGGGAGCCATGAAAAAGGGGACCACCAGAACCCCAGAGGGATGAGACTGGAAACAAGACACTCCTGGTGACATTTTTTTAGATTCACTTTTGCATTTTGAAGGCTTTTATGGACACCAGGTGACTTCTGGAGATTGACTTGGGCAGAGGACCTTCAGACTCACTGTGCTCATCCCTTGTTTTTCCCCAAACCAGGTTTTCCCATTCCCAAATCTTGGCCCAATGGAGGAGAAGGCTGCAAGGAAGAGGAAGATGCCCGGAGACACACAGACAGGTGAGGAGGAAGTCACTGTCCCCTTTCCCCCTCTCTCCTGCTCCATCTCCCAGCCCAGCATGGCCCCCAGCTGCAGGACAACCCACTGCCAACGCTGTCCTGCTGGGGATGCACTGGGGGATCTCCTGCCCCTTCCCTCTGGCACGGAGGCACATTCACAGGCTCTGGGGCAGGAGGGGGAACTGCGGGCGGTTTGGGGTGCGTGGCTCGGCTGCTCCCGGTGCGGTTCCCCCGAGCCCCCGGCGTGGCTCTGCCAGGCCCCCCCACCACGGCACTGGTCGGAGGTTCTTTAACAGAAATGCTGGTAAATTGACCATCTGGAATGACACTCAATACGATTTCAAGAAGCTGCTGGTTTGCTGGGCAGTTTGCCAAATTCCACATTGTTTTTTCTTTCAGTAAAACTTTAAAAGCTCTTAATAAATTTATGATGGCATAAAATTTGTGGCTACCATTGGCTTTTCTCAAAACTAAATTACATAAAATCATGACACACTTATTACATCCTTTTAATCCCTCCAGTAAATCTATCATGCTGTTAATTCAATTCCAGATTGTTCAACTTTTTCAGTGCCTTATTTCCATTAATAGCATCAGAATAAGTTAAATTTTGTTGTATGTATAACTTCTAATGATAGAAAGAGCCCTCAAGAGCTTTCTGTATTTTGACTATCACTATGTTGGATTTGTTGCGGAGTCCAGGACCCTGACGCACTGAGAGGAGGCTGAAGAAGCTGCTCAAGGAGTCAGAAGCAAAACTCCAAGTCCCCTGGAGCATGGCTGGGCCCCAGTGAGGGCAGGGAGTGCCAAAGGCTCCCCAGGGACTGCTGAGAGCAGATCCTTGAGGCCAGGAGTGCAGGGAGCCCAAGGCTCTGGGCAGGGAACTGCAATGCTGAGCAAGGCCTGGGCTGGCTGGGGGAAGCAGAAAGGCCAAGCCCTGAGCCCAGCCTGGGCCAGCAGGGCCTGTCCCTCACGGGTGGCTCAGGGCTTTTTGTGGGGCAGGGGGATGTGAGGGGCAGCAAGGACAAATGTCATAAACCTGTGTGACACTCCAGATCCTCAGGGAACCAAGGGGCCAATGTGACACTGAGGGGCCTCATGGAAACAAAAGGCCATTGTGAGCCTGCAGGGCTGGAACACCCCAGAACACTGAAATGCTGGGGGGAACCAAAGGTTCCTTTCCTTGAGTTTGGTGCACAGGAGAAACACCAACCAGATATTCTCAACATGGCCCTGGTGAGGGACTGCCAGCTGATTGCCCAGTCAGAGTCAGGGTAGGGCCAGCTGTTAGTATGTGATTGATTGACAATTCAACCAATCAGAGCTGTGTTAGTGCTGCCTCTTGTTTGATTGATTGATTGATTGATTGATAGCTTGGCCAATCAGTGCCAGGGCTGGGGGCAGGGCTCTGTCCCACCACAAACCAAGGCCTGACCTGGCCCTGGCCCCACATGGGCATCCCGAGCATCCCAAGGTGTCTCGGGACATCGATCTCATCCAGCCTCTGACAGTGACCACAGCGACGCTACCACCTGACAGGTCCAGCTGACCTTGCCATGTTGACGGCTGCTTCTCATCTGCCCCTGGAGCACTGGGGCTCTGGGCTTTCCTTCCTGTGGGAGAGAACTGTCCTTGTCCTCCAGGGACCTATGGCAAAAATTGGGATTTCTCCTCCAAATTTCCTTACATGCAAAGATTGTTCCCAGAAGAAATCTGCCAGAACAGACAGATCTGGCTGCCTTGGCCAGCTGGGGCCCACCTCTCATCTGCCTTTGAAATACTGGGACCATGTGCTTTTATTTCCTATGGGATAAAACCATCCATCTTGACCAGGGACCCATGGCCAAAACTGGGCATCTGCCTCCAGCATTCCCTGTATCCAAGGGTAGCTCCCAGACAAAAGCTGCCAGGACTGACAAGTCTGGCTGGCTTTGGCTTCCAGAGGGCTGGCACTCACCTGCCTTTGAAACACTGGGGCTTTGTGCTTTCCGTCTGTCCTGAGTTGACTATATGATGCTTTTATCCCCAATCGTCTTGTTCTGTTTATACTGAATAGTAAGTTTTACACCTTTAAGACTCTCTTCCAGGCAGTGAGGAGGGGAGGGAAGAAGCGCGCAGTTTGTTTTCAGACTGCTCTCACTCATCCATATTCCTGCTCCTGGACTGTGTTGTCTGCGGATGGACAGACAGCCGGACAGAGCTCCTTTT
>NW_024370551.1:11905-12974 GCF_014805655.1 Passer montanus | reverse complement strand
TCTGCAGCTTCTCTAGAATGAGGGCTGAGATGTCTAGAAGAGCTGATGAGACCCCTGACCCAGAAGTAGACCCACGTGTAGAAAATCCTGAATAGAGTAGAAAATTAGAAAATATAAGCCAAATCCTAAAAGAATTCTCTGACCCTATAGTCTGAGACTTTCCCCATAAACAAATTCAGAACCCAGCTGAGGTGGAGAAATATCTGAAAGAAAAATATCTCAATAATAGCCCTAAGAAAAAAAAATCATTGCAGTGAGCTGGGCCCTAGCATATGCTTATCGCACACTGCTAAATACTCTAGGGCAGCAGACAGAAAAAGAAGAGCAAAGAGATACATCAAGAGCTATCCCAGTCGCTCAGGTTGCAACCAACACCCCAGGCTCAAAGCCAACAACTAAACCACAGAGTGAGCCTAAGCCAGCGGTTAAACCAAACAATAAGCCTCAACCAATAGCTGTTACTACTAGCACTAGAAGTGGGAAGTGCACAGACAAGACCGATCGACCAGTGGATGATGATGATGATGAGGCAGGAGAAGGAACCTCAACATTTCCTGACATAAAATCAGGAGTCAAAGCAACTGGCACAAAATCAAAAGCCAATATTAAGTCCTTCTCCCTGAAGAACCTGCGTAGCCTAAAAAAAGATTACACCCGACGATCTAATAAATCCATAATCAGCTAGTTAATCCGTCTTTAAAATGCTGCAGGCGAGGCTACAATTCTAGACGGCACTGAAGCGAAGCATTTAAGATCCCTGTCACATAATCCTGTCATCAACCAAAGCATGATGAAGGAAGCTAACCCTCACAGCCTCTGGGCACGGGTCTTGGACAGTGTAGCGCAAAGATACCTGTGTGCCGATGATCTCTACATGCAGCAAACACAGTGCAAGACCATAGAACAAGGGATTCAACGCCTGAGAGAAATGGCAGTGGCGGAGATTATCTTCTCAGATGACATAACAACTAGGAATCCAGACTTGGTACATCTGTGATGTGGCGAAAACTGGTACGACTTGGGCCACATGAATATGCTTCTGCTCTAGCTATCATGAAGTGGGATGACA
>NW_024370551.1:5354-11316 GCF_014805655.1 Passer montanus | reverse complement strand
TGTGTAGTAGGTTAAAGTACCCAGTAGCCATGTTATTTGAATTTGTAATGTCTCTTGAGGAGGCCTTTATGTGACTCTAGTCTCTAGACCTTTTTGAGGTTTCAATACCTTTCTGGTCACTAGGTTTATTGTCCCTATCACGTAGTTTTTGCGGTAAAGGGGCACGGATTGGATTAGCTATTGTGTTGGCCTTGGTGATAATGATTTATAGAGCGTTTACAAAGATACTGGCGTCTGTTTACGATATGTATGGTTTATGGTTTCTTCGTCCTACCCTGCATCCCAGTTCTAACAGTATGTTTTGGGAATTTATTAGTAATTGCACCCAGCTAGTTAGAAGAGGAGCAAGGAATGAGGCTTTTCAGCCTTTCCTTTCCTCCTTCTCCTTTAAATCTGTTATGTCACTTGTAGAAAATGTTCGGTTTCCCCTGAATATTAAAAAGACCATCTTTCTAGCATTTAATCTGGTAGGCTTCCTCTATATGATCTGCAGCTTCTCTAGAATGAAAGCTAAAATGTCTAGAAGAGCTGATGAAACCCCTGACCCAGAAGTAGACCCACGTGTAGAAAATCCTGAATAGAGTAGAAAATTAGAAAATATAAGCCAAATCCTAAAAGAATTCTCTGACCCTATAGTCTGAGACTTTCCCCATAAACAAATTCAGAACCCAGCTGAGGTGGAGAAATATCTGAAAGAAAAATATCTCAATAATAGCCCTAAGAAAAAAAAAATCATTGCAGTGAGCTGGGCCCTAGCATATGCTTATCGCACACTGCTAAATACTCTAGGGCAGCAGACAGAAAAAGAAGAGCAAAGAGATACATCAAGAGCTATCCCAGTCGCTCAGGTTGCAACCAACACCCCAGGCTCAAAGCCAACAACTAAACCACAGAGTGAGCCTAAGCCAGCGGTTAAACCAAACAATAAGCCTCAACCAATAGCTGTTACTACTAGCACTAGAAGTGAAAAGTGCACAAATCGACCAGTAAATAATGATTATAATGATGCAAGAGAAGGACCCTCAACATTTCCTGACATAAAATCAAGAGTCAAAGCAACTGGCACAAAATCAAAAGCCAATATTAAGTCCTTCTCCCTGAAGAACCTGCGTAGCCTAAAAAAAGATTACACCCGACGATCTAATAAATCCATAATCAGCTAGTTAATCCGTCTTTAAAATGCTGCAGGCGAGGCTACAATTCTAGACGGCACTGAAGCGAAGCATTTAAGATCCCTGTCACATAATCCTGTCATCAACCAAAGCATGATGAAGGAAGCTAACCCTCACAGCCTCTGGGCACGGGTCTTAGACAGTGTAGCGCAAAAATACCTGTGTGCCAATGATCTCTACATGCAACAAACACAATAAAAGACCATAGAACAAAGAATTCAACGCTTGAAAGAAATGGCAATAACAGAAATTATATTCTCAGATAACATAACAACTAAGAATCCAGACTTAGTACCATGCACATCTGTGATGTGGCAAAAACTGGTACGACTTGAGCCACATGAATATGCATCTGCTCTAGCTATCATGAAGCGGGATGACACAGATAAAACCGTACTAAACATAACAAAGAAGCTCCAAGCTTATGCAGATACTGTACATGGCCCAACACACGCCAGAATCGCAGCAGTGGAAACACGTCTACAGAAATTAAAAGATAAGATAAAGGAGAATCATAAGAAGCTCAGAGAAGAGATTAAAGAAGACCTTCTCCAAATCTCGGCAGTACAGATCAAAAGTTCTAGTACCCAAAGCAAACGTTCCCCAGATAGAAAAAGAAGGTACACCCCACGAGCTGAGCTGTAGTTCTTTCTGCATGATTGTGGAGAAAACATGAAGCTATAAAATAGAAAATCCACGTCTAGCAGTTTGGATCCATGGACAGTGGTGAGAGCACTGGACATGGAAGGAAGATGGTCACCGCGGCAGATTTTCTTCGGGCGGCTGCCGCATGTGACACAGAAGCACAGGAGGTTCCACTGTGTTTCCAGGGGAAGCCCATGGTATAAGAGGGAGACTCCTCTCTCTTGATGAACTGGGGAGAAGCTTGTGTGAAAGAGGGTATTAGACTGAGAATCGATGTGTTAGAGGGGATTTGAATGTTAGAGAACTGGGGGGGAGGAGGAGTGTTTTGGGAGTTCCATTGTGGATCATTGTGTGTGTTTTTTTTCTTTTTTTTTTCCCTTATTTTTCTGTGTTGTAGATTATTAAAGTGTTGTGTTTTTCCCTCCATCCCCGAATGGAAGCCTGCTTTGTTCTGTTCCTGGGTCACATCTCACAGCAACCCTTTTGGAAATATACTCTTCATGGAGGCCCTGGCATTGTGCCAGGGTCAAACCATGACAAGAAGTTACCTGTAAAAGTCCACCATGTAGATACCCATGTCCCCAAGAGTAAAACCAATAAAAAACACCAAAACAATGAGCAAGTAAACCAAGCTGCAAAAATAAGAGTGTCCAAAATAAACCTAAATTAAAAGCACAAAAAAGAGTTATTCCTAGCTCGATAAGCCCATAATGCCTCAAATCATCAAAATAAAGATGCCACCTGTAAGTAAGCACGAAACCAAAGAGTAGATTTAACCATAGACAGTATTTCTCAAGTTATCCACGACTGTGAAACGTGTGCTGCCATCAAACAGGCCAAGCGAGTAAAGCCCCTGTAATATAGAAAGCAATAGTCCAAATACAAGTATAGAGAGACCTAGCAAATTGACTACATTACACTGCTGCAGATACGCCAAAGCAAGCACTACGTGCTCACAATAGTAAAAGCCACCACAGAATAGTTAAAAACCTATCCTGTGCTTCATGCTACTGCCCATAACACCATCCTGAACCTTAAAAAGCAAGTCCTGTAGAGACATAATACCCCTAAGAAGATTGAGTCAGACAACAAGACTCATTTCAAAAACAGCCTTATCAACACCTGGGCCAGAAAACATAACATTAAGTAAGTGTACCATATCCCCTACCGTGCACCAGCTGCAAGAAAAGTAAAAAAGTACAATAAGCTGCTAAAAACCACCTTAAAAGCCTTAAATAAAAATCTTTCAAAAATTAAGAACAGCATCTAGCAAAAGCCACCTAGTTAGTTAATACCCGAAGCTCTACTAACCGAATGAGCCCTGCCCAATCAAAACCTTTACATAGAGTAAATAGAGACAAAGTCCCAATAGTACATGTCAAAAGTTTGTTAAAAAAAAAATTTAAATCAATCCTGCCTCGAGTACAGACAAACCCATTCGCAAAATTGTTTTTGCTCAAAAACAAGGTTGCACATAATAGATAATGCAAAAAAATAAAAAAACACGATGTGTACCTCAAAGAAATCTGATTGTTAAGTAAAAACCGTGTATAAATATCACTATTTGCTAAATGTTGCCACCATTATCTATGTATAGCTATATATTAGATATATAATGTATGTGTTTGTAAAGTTAGAATATATATATTAGTTTTAGTAATAAAGTGACGATATGAAAATAAAGAGTAAAATGTCCTGAGTTGACTATATGATGCTTTTATCCCCAATCGTCTTGTTCTGTTTATACTGAATAATAAGTTTTACACCTTTAAGACTCTCTTCCAGACAGTGAAGAAGAAAGAGAAGAAGTGTGCAATTTATTTTCAAACTGCTCTCACTCCTCCACATTCCTGCTCCTAGACTATGTTGTCTGCAAATAAACAAACAGCAAGACAAAGCTCCTTTTTTCCTTTTTTCTTGCTTTTAGTTAATTTTAGCTAGCTAAAACAAAAAAGTTCTCCGAATTGTAATTTTTTTTCCTTTTTTCTTAGACCTATTCAAGCCTGCTCTAGACTGAACACCCAGAAGAGCACCAGCAACTCCACCTGTGGCCCCCCTGGCCGGGCCTGGGCCGCAGCGTTTCCAGCACCAGAAAAACTGATCAGAAACTGAGTAAGCCGAGCTACAACCCGGGGAGGGGACTGTTCTGAGTTTGCTTTTCCTTAAATTGTTTAATATTGTTTTATTGTTTAATATTGTTTAGTTTCTATTGTTTAATAAACAAGTTTCTTTCCACTTTTCTCCAAAAAGATATTTTCTCCCGAACCGGTTGGAGGGGGGAGGGGCAATTAAATCTGCTGTTGTAAAAAAGCCCCTTTAAAAGTTATCTCCCAAAACTTACCCTAAACCAAAACACCGTCCTAATGAAAAGAACTTTTCTTCCTGTCCAGAAGCCCATAACCAAAATGGTGATTCCATGTTCAAAATTCCCTATGTCCAAGGATAGCCCCTAAACAAACAGTGCCAGGAGAGACAGGTCTGCCTGCCTTGGCCTAAGGGTTGCCACCTCTTGTCTTCTTCCAGAACACTTGGACTTGGCTCTTTTCTTTCCAACAGGAAAAAAGCATCCACCTTGACCAGGTGCACATGGCCAAAAATGGGATTCCACCTCCAAAACTCCATAAATCTAAGGATTGCTCCCAGTGAAAGCTGCCAGGACAAATAGGTATGGCTGCCCTTGGCCTCTTGGACGTGCCTCTCACCTGCTTTTGAAACACTGGGGCTCAGTGCTTTTCTTCCAATGGAAAAGAACTGTCCTTCTTATTTGTGCAAAAATGGCCAAAACTGGGATTCCTCCTCCTAAATTCCATATATCCAAGGGTTCCTTTCTGACAAAAGCTACCAGGACAGAGAGGCCTGGCTGGCCTAGGCCTCTGGTGACCACCTTTCATCTGCCCCTCAAACACCTGTGTTCTGTGCTTTCCTTCCTATGGAAAAGAACAGTCCTTATCCTCTGGGTGCCCATATCTGAAACTGGGATTCCACCTCTAAAATTCTCTACATCCAAGTGCTACTCCCAGGCAAAATCTACCAGTACCATCAATTCTGGCTGGCCTTGGCCTATGGTGACTGCCCCTGCAACACTGGGGCTGGGTATTTTTCTTCCCATGGAGATCCCTGGGACACTGTGGGGACCTCATGGAACCAAGGGGATCATTGTGGCACCACTGGAGCCCATGGAACCAAGGGGCCATAGTGACACAGTGGGGCTTCATGGAACCCAGAGACCATTATGACTCTGTGGGGCCTGATGGAACCATGGAGACCATTAGGGCCCTTCAGGGCCACGTGTCACCAAGGGGCCATTGGGGCACTGTCAGGCCCCATGGAACCAAGTGAACATGGAACAGGTCTGGCTGGCTTGGCCTCCCAGAGGGCACCTGACAGGTCTAAGTGATGTTGGGATGTCAAGGGCTGCCTCTCACCAGCTCCTGGAACACTGGGGCTCCGTGCTTTCCTTGCTATAGAAAAGAACCATCCCTCTTTTCAGATGCCCATTGCTAAATTTGGTATTCTTCTGAAAAAATTTCCTGTGTCCAAGGGTATCTCCCAAAACAAACCTGCCAGTTCAAGCTGGCCTTGGCCTCTGGTGGTCACTTTGCATCTCCTCCTGAAACACTGGGACTCTGTTCCTTCATTCCTATGGAAAACAACTGGCCTTCCTGCCAAGGGACCATGGCCAAAATCAGAATTTGGCCTCCCAAATTCCATACATCCAGGGATTGCTACCACACAAAAGCAGCCAGGACAGACAGTTCTTGCTGGCCCTGTTCTCTGGTGATTTTATTAAACTGTGAACTGAATGTTTTCATTGGAAAACACCTTGGAGGGGGCCCAGAGATCTCCCAAGGTGGGATTTTGAAGCCTTGGGCTCATGAGCACTACATATGGACAAAGGAGGTCTGTGCTCTGTGCTGTTGTGGTGGTTTTACATCATGGAAGTAATGTCCAAAGAGAAGCTGCTAGCAGTTTCCTCTGTGTCTGACAAAAAACCAATCAGTAATTAGCTTTGAAAATTGACAATTTGTTAAACCACTAAGGAAACTGCACACACCTCTGTGAAGACAGATGTTAAAGATGAGAAAGCCTGGGAGGGTCTCTTTCCCTTCTGGCCAGCAAAGAGGTAACAAGGCTGGCCCAGCCCC
>NW_024370551.1:3637-5191 GCF_014805655.1 Passer montanus | reverse complement strand
GGGCCATGGCTGCGGTTGCCAACACCTGGGCGCTGCCGAGCCCTGCCCCGCCGCCAGCCCGGGCCCAGCCAGGATCCGCCGGGCCCCAGGAGCAGCCCCGGGCCGGGCTGGCTCGGCCAAGATTCTGCCACCCTTGGGGTTCACCCGCAAGCCCCGGGCAGGGGGAGGAGAAGCCACGGGCCCCGGCCGTGCTGCTGCTGTGTTCTGGCCTGGCTGCTGAGATCCTGGCCCTCCCCCAGCGCGGCCCATCCTGACACAGCCCCAGCGCAGCCGCTGCAGAAACCTGTAGAACAGCTCCGGCCGCAAGGACCCAGCCCGGCCGGGGTCACGGAACCATCTGCAGGCCCCGGGAGAGATATTAACTCTTTCTTTGCTTCCGTCTTCCCTTGAGTGAGAGAAAAGGACAAAGTGCAGGCACATAGAGGAGCAACATGAAGACACAGGGTCAGTGAAGAAGGAGTTGGAGTCCCAGATGGGAGGCATGAGGAAATGCCTTTATCTTTGGGATGAAATCCATTTGTGATGCTATGGAGAAGGATGTAATTGATACATGAGACTCTCTTTTTCCCTATAATGCATTGAAAATTATGGGGAGTTGACTTGTTCAGCAAAGGCCTCCATGGTAAAGTAAGCAAATGTTGAAGTAGCTGTGATCGTATGAGAAGTTTGAGTGGAGAAAGACAGCAGAGTGATGAGGCCCTATGCCCTCACGTAGAGAAGAAGAAGATCTCTGTCCTCAGAGATGAAGATGATTTTAGAAATAGATGAAGAGAACCTTTGCTCTCTAAGAGCTGATCTTTAAATTAATAGCCCATAAGTTGACATGGACCATAAATACAACAGTGGGAAAGGCTGTGAAAAAATTGTAGGGAATTGACGATAGCAGATTTTTTTCTGGGTGGCTATTCATGGAAATTAAAAGCCATGAGAGAACTGTTTTCTTGTGGAGAAGTCTCCATTAACAAGAAGTGGTGATAAACTGACTGAAAATTTAAGGTTTTGTCAATTTACATGACCAATAAGAAAGAAAAGATAGTAGGAAGAGGAGAAGTGTTCTGAAAGGTTTGTTCTTATTATTTTTTCTTTTAATTACTGTTAATAAATTTTCTTTATACACTCCTAAAGCTTTCACAATACTTTACCTTGCTCCTAATCCTATCTCACAGCAGGAAATAAGTAAGTATATTCTAGTGAGTGCACTGGTAATGAGCAACATGGAACCCACCACAATAATTGATGCATTGGCTGAGAAATCTCAGATTGGTGAACCAAAACCACTACAGAAATGTTCCTGATGAACTGCACTAGACCAGAGGGAAATCAAGGCAGAACCATGGTTTGTCAGGGCTGCTTGAACCTAATGAACCCCATGGTGCATTTGAAGCTGAGCCCTGGCATCTCAGGGCCTCAGAGGAGATTGCACAAACCTGTCCAGGAGTCAAAGTCAAAAGAAAAACCCAAAGTGTCTCAAGGAATTAATGGGTCCCACTGAGGTCCATCCCCAACACAGGCTACTCATGGACCCAATGAAGGAGAGAATTGGAGGCCAGGATG
>NW_024370551.1:1134-2962 GCF_014805655.1 Passer montanus | reverse complement strand
TTTGGAGTTGGATTGTGCCTTGGAGTTCTGGAGAGGTTTCTTCAGCTGCTTCTCAGGGATTGATGTTCAGGGCCTGAGCACAAAGCCCCAGAGGGTCATTAAAGTCCTGGTGCTGTGTCTGTGCTGCTGAGCTGGGCTGGGCTCCTGGCACAGAGGCAGCTCCTGGTAAGCAAGAAGAGCTTCAAAAGCACATTTCTCTTGATGAGCAGCTCTTCTGCCAGCCCAGCAGGGCTGGGGCACTGCCTGCAGCCAGCCCGGGCACAGCCCAGAGGCACAGAGAGCTTCAATCAGTCAGGGCTGGGAAGGTGCTGAGAAGTGCCTGGGGCAGAATCCCTGCCAGCCCTTGGCACAGGAACCTCTGGCTGCAGGACAATGCAGCTGCAGCTCCTGGAGCCATCTCCTAAAGCTGGACCATGCCAATGCCTGCAGACTCTGTGAGTACATCTCTGAGTATTTCTGGTGCAGGGGAGGTGAAATGCTCATGGATCTCCAACATGCTGAGGGGTTTTGATCAGTCATAGAATATTTCCAGGACAAGGATTTTGATAAATATAAGGAAATTTCTTATGAATTTTTATTCAGTTTCATACTTTTGGAGAATGGCAGGGAGGGAAGATAAATATTAAAGGTTGATTATGGATTATATTATTATAAGTTATGAATAATTGAATTATTATGAATTGTGAATTATGAGATATTAATTTTGTCAAGTGTCTGAGATAACCAAACTGTTACTTTTAGTGATCATTAGGTTCACAGGAGATCCCTAATGTGCTTTCAGCCACTCTGCCCATGGACAGCACCAGCATCACCTTTGCTGGACCCATCAGGCCCAGTCTGAGTTGTCCTTTCTCCAAGCTGCAAACAGAACCTGCCCCCAGCCAGTGCCCTGCAAACAGGCAGGGTTCTGTCAGACCATGGAGAGTGCACAGAGATTTGGGGTCTGTCAGTGCTGGCAGGGAGAGATCAGGCACAGGGAAACACCTGCAGGAGGAAAATCTCCAGGAAGCAGAGAGAAGATCAGGGAAGGAGAGTAAACAGAACCCAGCAATGCTGTGTCAGGGAGAGTTTAGAGATGTCCACAGGAGCCCCTCCAGTGCAGCCCTTCCCTCTGAACAAGCCCCCTCCCTCCTGTCCCCCAGCCAAGCCTCTGCCCTCAGGGCCGGGGCTCCAAGGCGTGAAGCCCCTCCTGTGCAGGCAGAGCTGCAGCAGAGCCGTGGGGCAGCTCTGCAGCCCCGGGCCCAGTTCCCTCTGCAGAGCACAGGGCTGGGAGCAGCTGCCCGGCCCTGGGGGCTCTGGGAGGGGGCACAGCTGGCTCAGGGTGACGCTGTGCCCAGTGCCCAGCTCTGGGCAATGCTGTCAGTGCAGCCAGGCAAGGAGCTGCATCTCCCTTCATCCAATGCCAGCATAAGGACACCTGGGAATCTCCCTGAGATTTCAGTCCAAGCTGGGAGCTTCAATCCAGGGTGCAAACCTGTCCTAGAGCATCTCTGAGTGATAAGATTGATGGGGAAAGGCAGAGGTGTTCTGACAGTGAAAATGCTGCTGAGTGGGTAAAATGAGCAAAGTGAGTCCTTGGCTACAAATGTGGAGCTGGGCTGTGGTGGATCCATCTGCTCTCAGCAGTACCTGGTGACCTTTACAAATAACTTCGGAGTGCACAAAATCTCCAACTGTGGAAAGTGAAAGCCCAGAGTAACTCCAAACACAGTCAGGTGAGAGACCATCTCCCTGCGATCTCCACTCATAATCTTTCCTAAGGGGAATTCACTGTGTTCTACCAGAGTGAAACAGAAATCCTGAGGGTTTCTGATATCCAAGAATACCA
>NW_024370551.1:0-680 GCF_014805655.1 Passer montanus | reverse complement strand
CATGTGCTACGACTGCTACGTGTCCATCTGCAAACCCCTGCGCTACGGGACCCTCCTGGGCAGCAGAGCTTGTGCCCACATGGCAGCAGCTGCCTGGGCCAGTGCCTTTCTCAATGCTCTCATGCACACAGCCAATACATTTTCCCTGCCCCTATGCCATGGCAATGCCCTGGGCCAGTTCTTCTGTGAAATTCCCCAGATCCTCAAGCTCTCCTGCTCCAAATCCTACCTCAGGAAACTTGGGCTCATTGCAGTTAGTGTTTGTTTAGGTTTTGGTTGTTTTGTGTTCATTGTTTTCTCCTATGTGCAGATCTTCAAGGCTGTGCTGAGGATCCCCTCTGAGCAGGGACGGCACAAAGTCTTTTCCACCTGCCTCCCTCACCTGGCTGTGGTCTCTCTGTTGATGAGTACTGCAGCGTTTGCCTACCTGAAGCCCCTCTCCATGTCCTCCCCATCCCTGGATCTGCCCCTCTCAGTTCTGTACTCGGTGGTGCCTCCAGCCCTGAACCCCCTCATCTACAGCCTGAGGAACCAGGAGCTCAAGGCTGCAGTGTGGAGACTGATGAGTGGATGCTTTCAGAAACATTAAACTGCTGGCCAATTTCTGCAAATCACTTGTAATAAAAGTAATTATGCATATTTCTTGTTGTATTCACTTTGGAGGTTATTTTTCTTTGTTT
>NW_024370550.1:0-703 GCF_014805655.1 Passer montanus | reverse complement strand
AAAAAATCTCTCCCAAAATCTTCCAAAACCTTCCCAAAAATCCCCCAAATCTGGGGAATCCCAAAATTTCCCAAAATCCCCCCAGAAATCTCCCCCAAAATCCCCCAAGTCTGGGGAACCCCAAAATTACCCAAAATCCTCCCAAAAATTCCCCAAAAGCCCCAAAAATCTCCCCAAAAATGGACCCCAAAATCCCCCAAATCCCGAAATTCCCAAAATTGGGGGAATTTTTTCCCAAAACCTGGGATTTTTTCCCCAAAATCTGTGGGAATTTTTTCCAAATTTGGCAGAATTTTCCTCAAAATTGGGGGGATTTTTTTTCCCAAATTGGGAGCAAATTACCCCAAAATTGGGGGGATTTCTTCCCAAAATTCAGGGAAATTTCCCCAAATTTGGGGGATTTTTTTCCCAAAATTGAGGGGAATTTTTCCCAAAATTGGAGAAATTTCTTCCCAAAATTGGGGGAATTTTTCCTAAAATTGGGGGAATTTCTGCCCCAAAACCTGGGATTATTTCCCAAAAAATTGGGATTTTTTTCCCCAAATTTGGCAGAATTTTCCTCAGAATTGGTAGAATTTTTTCCCAAAACTGGGGAGGATTTTCCCCAAATTTGGCGGAATTTTTCCCAAAATTGAGGGAATTTTTCCTAAAATTGGGCGAATTTCTGCCCCAAACCTGGGATTTTTTCCCCCAAATTTGGGGG
>NW_024370549.1:2150-2782 GCF_014805655.1 Passer montanus | reverse complement strand
ATGGAAATCCACCATCGGATTTCCCAAACCGATGTCCACAGCAATCAAAAGAGAATAAAGGAGGTAAAATTAAAAATAAAGAAATCTGGGATAGTGGAAGGTGGCCCTGGCCATGGCCAGGAGTTGGAATGAGGTGATCCTTAATGTCCCTTCCAACCCAAATTGTTCCATAGTTCCCACTTTTCCTACCTGGAAGAGGAAGGGTTTGTAAGGATAAAGGGAAGAGAAGAGAAAGAAAAAGAAGAAGAGAAAGAAGGAGAAAGGAGAAAGGAGAAAGGAGAAAGGAGAAAGGAGAAAGGAGAAAGGAGAAAGAAGAAAGAAGAAAGAAGAAAGAAGAAAGAAGAAAGGAGAGGGGAGGGGAGGGGCATGGCCAGGAGTTGGAATGAGGTGATCCTTAATGTCCCTTCCAACCCAAATTGTTCCATAGTTCCCACTTTTCCTACCTGGAAGAGGAAGGGTTTGTAAGGATAAAGGGAAGAGAAGAGAAAGAAAAAGAAGAAGAGAAAGAAGGAGAAAGGAGAAAGGAGAAAGGAGAAAGGAGAAAGGAGAAAGGAGAAAGGAGAAAGAAGAAAGAAGAAAGAAGAAAGAAGAAAGAAGAAAGAGGAGGGGAGAGGAGAGGAGAGGAGAGGAGA
>NW_024370549.1:0-1277 GCF_014805655.1 Passer montanus | reverse complement strand
GGGCTCCATGGAAAGAGGGTCCTCCTCTGTTTGGGGGGGGATTTGTTGTGTTTTAGTTTCATGGACACTGCTCCTTGTCCTATCACTGGTGCCACTGGAAATACATCAAAAATCTGACTGGAATGTGTTAAAACAGATTTATTAAGAGCATTTTTTTGCATCAGTTTCACAGTCTCTGGTCACAACGGTGATTTATTTGTGCTCAGAGCTGTGGTGTTTATTGGCTGTTGTTTATTTGATTTATTTCCTCTCAGAGCTGTGGCATTCCCAGACCTGCTCCAGGTGGCACTTCCCTGGCTGTGGTTGTCCCCTGTTTGTCCCCTCTGAGGGCTGGGTGCAGGTTCTCACTTCTCTGGGCTGAGGAACACAGGTTTGTGAGGGGAGAAGATTCCTGGTGGTGGGACTAACCCAGAGCTCTGCCCTGATCTCTGGGAGCTGGGGATTACAGAATCCCAGAATCCCAGATTGTTTTGGGTTGGGAGGGATTTTAGGGACATTAAAGCTCATCCCATCCCAGCCCTGCCATGGCAGGGAGACCTCCCACTGTCCCAGGTGCTCCAGCCCCAGTGTCCAGCCTGGCCTGGAACACTTCCAGGGATGAGGAGCTGAGCATGACCCAACACACCCAGCACCCACCTCCAGCCCTGCCCATGGCCTGCAGAGCAAACAAAGCCTTTGGCTCTGGAGTTTCTTGGAAATCTTCTTGGAAAACTCCTTTTCCAGCCCAAGATTCTGCAGCTTTGCCTTCCTGATGATCATCCTGCTTCCTCTGGCAGCAACCCCAAACTGATCTGAGCAGCACCAGATCACTTTGGGGTTTGTTTCTCTTCCCCTTTGGGCTGGGTGCAGCTCTTCTGGAATTGTTTTGTTTTGTTTTGTTTTTCCTCAGTAGAGGGCAGGTAATTATTTATAGGGGATTCCAGGGATTATCAAAGCAAACTCTCTGCTCTTTGCAGTGGCTGGGACAACTGGGAATATCCTACCCTCAGTGAGCAACTTGGAGGATCCTTCATGCCCAGGAGCACTCCTGAAGGCCCCTCATCCTTAATATTTAAGGAATGAGGACATTTCATTCCTGACATTCCCTGAGCAGAAGAGTGGGAATGCTGCCTGTGCTTCTTTAGGATACTGATCCTCCTGCTCCTGGCTCCCTCCTGTCTCTGCCAGGTCCCAGTGCCCACAGATGTAACAGACCCTGTGACATTATCATTGTCACCCTGCTTGTCCCCCAAAAACAGAGGACAGCCATGATGCCTCAGGTTTAACTTTTCTATTTT
>NW_024370548.1:0-703 GCF_014805655.1 Passer montanus | reverse complement strand
AATTTGGGGGGGAAAGACCCCCGAGGGTCCCCCCTGGGTATTGGGGTTTCAATTTGGGGGGTGAGACCCCCATTGGGGGGGTGGCGAGACCCCATTTTGGGGGGAAAAGACCCCCGGGGAGGGGTTTGGGGGTCGCGATTTGGGGGTGCGACCCCCATTGGAGGGGGGGAGGGGAAGAGACCCCTCCCCAGGGGTTTTGGGGTCCCCACTTTGGGGTGAGACCCCCGGTTTAGGGGACAGAGACCCCTCCCCAAACCCCCCCCATGGGTATTGGGGTCCTTATTTGGGGAGGGGGGAGAGAAACCCCCAAATGCGGGGGTCGCGATTTGGGGGTGCGACCCCCATTTGAGGGGGGGAGGGGAAGAGACCCCCCCCCAGGGGTTTTGGGGTCCCCACTTTGGGGTGAGACCCCCGGTTTAGGGGACAGAGACCCCTCCCCAACCCCCCCCATGGCTATTGGGGTCTTTATTTGGGGAGCGGGGAGAGAAACCCCCAAACGTTCGAGACGCCCCCTCCCCAAAATTTATTTGGGGTCACCTTGGAGACCCCCAAAACTGGGGGGGAGGGGAATGACCCCCAAAAACTGGGGGGAACAGAAACCCCCTCCCCAAATTCCCAATGAGGGGGGAACGGGACCCCCCCCACCCCAAATATTTGGGGATTTTGGGGAGCCCCCCCCATTTTTGGGGATTTTGGGGACCCC
>NW_024370547.1:0-704 GCF_014805655.1 Passer montanus | reverse complement strand
CCAAGGCAAACCCAAACAGGGTCATGGTGTAATTTCATAAAAAAAACCCAAACAAAAAAACTCCAGAACAACAACAACAACAACAACAACAAACAAAACAGGATTTTGGTAAAAAAAAATTGGGATTTTGGTAAAAACTGGGAGCTTCTTCTCCATCTTCTGCATTCCCATCTCCAAAAAACTGATTTTTTGCGTCATTTTTGGGCCTTTTTGGCCCAATCTGAGCCAGGGTCATGGTGACACCTCCCGTGGCCAACAAAAATCAGGATTTTGGGAAAAATGAGTGGTTCTTCTCCATCTTCTGCATTCCCATCTCCAAAAAACTGATTTTTTGCGTCATTTTTGGGCCTTTTTGGCCCAATCTGAGCCAGGGTCATGGTGACACCTCCCGTGGCCAACAAAAATCAGGATTTTGGGAAAAATGAGTGGTTCTTCTCCATCTTCTGCATTCCCATCTCCAAAAAACTGATTTTTTGCGTCATTTTTGGGCCTTTTTGGCCCAATCTGAGCCAGGGTCATGGTGACACCTCCCGTGGCCAACAAAAATCAGGATTTTGGGAAAAATGAGTGGGTCCTCTCCATCTTCTGCATTCCCATCTCCAAAAAACTGATTTTTTGCGTCATTTTTGGGCCTTTTTGGCCCAATCTGAGCCAGGGTCATGGTGACACCTCCCGTGGCCAACAAAAATCAGGATTTTGGGAAA
>NW_024370546.1:0-704 GCF_014805655.1 Passer montanus | reverse complement strand
GCTCTCAGAACCAGCCTTAAGGTGCAGAATTCATTTCTGTGCTAAACAGACAAGTGGGGGTACGAGCATGATCCCAGGTTCAGCTCTTATGGGGGTTTGGGGGTGTCTCTGTCCCTCTGAGCCCAATGATGTTTGGGTGGGGTCACACCAGGGCTGAGAGGGACAGAGATCCCCCCAGCCTCCCCAGGGATGAGAAGGTCGGAGAGCCCCCCCAGCCCCGAGCACCCTCAGCGGTGAGAGGGACACAGAGCCTCTGGTCCCCAGCCCTGCACAAGCATTCCCTGAGGCCAGCGGGATGGAGAGAACCCTGAGCAACCACCAGGGTGAGGGGACAGAGACCCCTGAGCATCCCCTGAGCTGAGAGGGACAGAGATTGCCCTGAACAACCCCTGGCACAGGGTGAGGGGGAGGGAGACCCCTCCAGGCATTCCCTGGGATGAGAATAATGGAGACCCCCTGGGGAATGGCCTGGGGTGACAGGGACAAGGACAACCCCCTCAAGCGTCTCCCAAGCATCCCCCCAGAGTGAGAGGAACAGAGGACCCTCGAGCATCCCCTGGGCACTGGACAAAATAAACTTGGCAGAAATCAAACTTAACTCTGCATAAACCACTTTGATGAATACTTGATTTTCCCACAAGTCACATGTGAAGAAATGGAAACAGATCCCAAACGTTAATAAACTGACAATAGAAGCAATTCTG
>NW_024370545.1:0-704 GCF_014805655.1 Passer montanus | reverse complement strand
ATGGGATAATGGGATGGGATAGAGGGATGGGATTCCAGCCCAAACCACTCTGGATTCCATGGGGCAGATTCACCTCAAAATGCTACTCTAGTTATTTCAAAATTCCTCCGGGTACAGAACAGGCCCCCATTTCAACCTGCTTCCCTCGGAATATCTGAGAATAATACAACATGAAATCCGTGACATTTTGCTCCGAAGATGGCTTTATGGGAGCAAAAAAAGAAGATTTACAAACCAGAGCCATTAATTTCCACATTAAAGGAGCCAGGAGCAGGGAGCTGCTGATACACATCAAAAGGGCTCAAAATTCATCTTCCCTCCCTGGGTATCTGGTAATTGGGAATCAAAGCCTTCCCAGGCACTTTGGTGCTCTGGACACAGGAGGTGACACCGGTGTCAGTGCCCCCTCCTGCTGGGAGGGGAAGGACAGCCTGAGCGAGGCGTGGCACAGAGGGTGGCACAGGGCCCCTGCCAGGGGACCAGCAGTGCCCCAGGGAGCCCTGAGAGGGCACGAGCAATGGCCAGGGCCACAGTGGTACTTCTGCACTCTCCAGTGATTTGGAAGCAGCCATGCATTCCATCCCTGTGAAATCCAGGGTGAATTTCACCCCACAGGCACGTGGGCTCCTCAGACAGGAAACATTCCCTGCCTTTGGAAGCTCTGATACAGATCATGGCATGGGTTGGAAGGGACCTTAAATCCC
>NW_024370544.1:0-704 GCF_014805655.1 Passer montanus | reverse complement strand
CCAGTGCTCAGGAGTTAAACACTGGTAGCTAATTAAAGAGTGCTGTTAGCTGCGGGCTGTGCTGGGGAGCTGAAAAGCAGCTTTTTGCAGGATTGCTGTCTCCCCATGTCTCAGCTGGGTTTCCCACCAGGCACACGGAGCAGGATGTGCAGTGTGGGACAGTTTCCCTCTGCTGGAGCAGTGCTGGAACGTGGCTCAAGCTGGAGAAGAGGGCCGAGAGGAGCTGGGTGACCTGCCTATCCAGATGCCAATGTCCATTTCTTTCACAATTCTTATTTTTCAGTTGTCCCCACAATTCAGGAACTTAAATCCAGCGGTGTGATGCTTGGAGGGAACGGCCTGATCCGGTGCGAAGGTGCAGGAGTGCCTGCCCCGGTCTTTGAGTGGTACAGAGGAGAGAGGAAGTAAGTAGCCACTGCTCGCCCACCCCCCGTGTGCCAGGGCTGCTGCCGGGCTGGGGCTGCCCCGGGGTGCCCATGCCAGCCTGCCCAGCTCCAGCAGCAGTGCTTGGGGCTGCCCCGTGGCCGTGGCTCCTGTTCTGTCAGAGTGCAGTGCAACAGCCTGCCATGGCTGAGCTGCAGGAGCTGCAGCCTTTGAAGGGTGGCAGCCAGAAAAGCACTGGGACAAGCTGCAAAAAGGATTTCTGTTCAATTTGCCCTCCTCACCTGTGAGAGCACGGCTCTGAGGCAGAGTGAGGGGTGCCC
>NW_024370543.1:0-718 GCF_014805655.1 Passer montanus | reverse complement strand
GAATGCTGAGCTGGGAATTCCTGGAATTCTGACCTGAAGCCAACCCGGGAATTCCGGGCATTGCAACCTCGGAATTCTGGGAATTCCAAGCCAGGAGTTCCAACCTGGGAATTTCAGGAATTCTGGGAATTCTGACTCACAGCCAGCTTGGGAATTCCAGGAATTCCAGGGAATAACTGGGATCCAAACGGGATCCAGAGGATAAAAAGGGTCCAAGGAAATCCAACAGGATCTGGGGGAAAAAGTGGGATCCAGACGGGATCCAGGGGGGGAAAACGGGATCGGGGAATCCAGTGGGATCCGGGGGATTCCGGGATCCAGGGAAAAGGGGATCCAGGAAAGGAAACGGGATCCAAACGGGACCCAGGGCACCAAGGGGATCAACGGGAAATGGGATCCAGGAGAGCTGAGATCCAGGGGACAAACGGGTCCAGGGAATCCCGTGGGATCCGGGGGAAAACAAACAGGATCCATGGGAACAAAGGGGACCCAAACGGGATCCGGGAAATCCGGGATCAGGGGAACAAACGGGATCAGGGGAATCCAGGGGAACAAAGGGGACCCAAACGGGATCCAGGAAATCCAACGGGATCCCGGGGGAACGAACGGGATCAGAGGAACAGGCGGGATCCAGGGGAATCCAGTGGGATCCAGGGGACAAACGGGATCCAAACGGGACCCAGGGAACGAAGGGGATCAACGGGAAATGGGATCCAGG
>NW_024370542.1:0-704 GCF_014805655.1 Passer montanus | reverse complement strand
ATTTCCCCCCATTTTTCACCATTTTCCCCGTTTTTTTCCCCATTTTTTCACGTTTTTTCCCTAAATGCACACGGTGACATCACATCACACTCAGCCACTGCGCCAGCGCGTTGGACGTCTCGCGGCTGCGTTTTGGGGTGAAAAACCACAGAAACGGGAAAAAACAGGAGAAAAAAGTGAAAAAACGGGAAAAAACGGCCCAAAAATGTCATAAATTCACACGGTGATGTCACAGATTCACAGGATGATGTCATAGCCAACTGGCCAGCGCGTTGTACGTCTCGCGGCTGGGTTTTGGGGTGAAAAACCGCAGAAACGGGAAAAAACGGGAGAAAAAAGGGAAAAAACGGGAAAAAAACGGGAAAAAACGGGAAAAAACGGCCCAAAAATGTCACAAATTCACACGGTGATGTCACAGATTCACAGGATGACGTCACAGCCACTGCGCCAGCGCGTTGGACGGCTCACGGCTGGATTGGGGTGAGAAACCAAAAAATTGGGAAAAAAAGAGAGAAAAAAGTGAAAAAAAGGGAAAAAACAGGAAAAAACCGGGAAAAAACGGCCCAAAAATGTCACAAATTCACAGGGTGACGTCACGGATTCACAGGATGATGTCACAGCCACTGCGCCAGCACGTTGTACGGCTCGCGGCTGGATTGGGGTGAGAAACCGAAAAAACGGGAAAAAACGGGAGAAAAATGTGA
>NW_024370541.1:0-705 GCF_014805655.1 Passer montanus | reverse complement strand
AGGAGGACAAGGAGGAAGAGGAGAAGGCGGAAGAGTTGGAGGAGGAGGAGGACGAGGAGGAGGACAAGGAGGAGGATAACGAGGACTACGAAGAGGAGGAGGACGAGGACGAGGGGGACGAGGAGGAGGAAGAGGAGGAGGATTAGGAGGACGAGGAGGAGGACAACAAGGACGAAGAGGAGGAGGACGAGGACGAGGGGGACGAGGAGGAGGAAGAGGAGGAGGATTAGGAGGACGAGGAGGAGGACAAGGAGGAGGAGGAGGAGCAGGATGGGGAAGAGGAGGAGGAGGAGCAGGACGAGGAGGAGGACATTGAGGACGAAAAGGAGGAGGACGAGGACAAAGAGGACAATGAGGAGGAGGACTAGGAGGACGAGGAGGACACGGAGGGTGAGAATGAGGAGGAGGAGGAAGAGTTGAACGAGGAGCATGAGGAGTAGGAGGAGGAGGACAAGGAGAAGGAGGAGGAGGAGGAGGAGGACAAAGAGGACGTGGAGGAGGAAAAAGAGGAGGAGGATAATGTGGATGGAACAGTTGGAGGAGGACAAAGATGACGTGGAGGAGGAAAAGGAGGAGGAGGATAATGTGGATGGTACAGTTGGAGGAGGACGAGGCTGAGGACAAGGAGGACAAGGAGTACAAGGAAGAGGACGAGAAAAGGACAAGGAGGAGGAGGAGGACAGGGAGGAGGAGGAGGAGGAGGAG
>NW_024370540.1:16076-19502 GCF_014805655.1 Passer montanus | reverse complement strand
TCCGGTGCACAGGGGGACTGTGCATTTTGTTTTTGCTTGGATTTCAGCTCCAAAGTTGTGAGGAATTTGGAACGAGATGGGACATTTCAGAAGAAGACCAAGGAGAGGAAGAAGAAGTTGTTGCAGTCCTGGCAAAATCTTTTTTTCCTAGCTAATAAAAGAAGTTAATGTGGAAAAAAAAAAAAAAGTGGTTTTTTTTCCTTCACTCGTATATTCTTTGGTGGTGGATGTATGGTGTGTTGTTTTCCTTTTTGGTATTATTAACTATGTGCAATTTGGTTTTGGAGTGAAGATAACCTTATGGATGGGGTTGGTTTGTATTTGAGGTAGAATTAATTTCAGTAGGTTTCCTTAATGGACTTCTGAGATGTAGAATATTGGGATTTTGGTTGTGTTCCTTGTACGTGTAAAGATACAGATTCGGTAGGGCTAGCTGGGCTGCTGGAGTTTTGGGTGTTAATTTATTAGATGGCTTTCGCTGGATGCCATTTTTAATTTTTGAAAGTTTTTTTAATGTAGCAGTTTTAAAGTGGTTTTTAAGAATTCATAGTATTGTTTTATATTGTTTCTGCTTGGTGTATGACAATATGGTGTACCTCTAGAATGTTACGTTTTGGTGTTTCATAGGTTTCATTTCTGGATAAATGTGGGGTTTTTTTTAGTTTTATTTTTTGGGCTCACGGGCATTTATGTGGTGGGTTTCTCTAGGCAATTTTTTAAAATCTGTGTCGTGATCTTTTTAAGTATTTTAATATTCAATTTTATTATGCTTTTAATTAGCTTTTTAAAAATTCTTTTTATGGATTATTAGTTATTATTTGTGAGTTAGCATAAAGGTAGAGCTTTGGGGGCTTTTTTTAGACGTGTTTAGGGTCAGTTGTACAGTTTGGAGTTCAGTGAGTTGGTTTGATGTATTTTTGATGCGATTTGTTTTTATTAGCAGTTATTTCATTTTAAATGTGTATTTGAGTTTTTTGGGTTTTTGAGATGTTGGTTGAGGAGGAAGTTTATGCTTATAAATGATGGAGGTTTTGGGGTAATAATAATGGGATTTTAAAATGTATTTATAGTTGGGTTTATTTGAGTTTTTAATGGGGTTAAGTGTGGTGGGACCCTTGTTCTGTGTGTTGTTTTCCTTTTTGGTATTATTAACTATGTGCAATTTGGTTTTGGAGTGAAGGTAACTTTATGGATGGGGTTGGTTTGTATTTGAGGTAGAATTAATTTCAGTAGGTTTCCTTAATGGACTTCTGAGATGTAGAATATTGGGATTTTGGTTGTGTTCCTTGTATGTGTAAAGATACAGATTTGGTAGGGCTAGCTGGGCTGCTGGAGTTTTGGGTGTTAATTTATTAGATGGCTTTCGCTGGATGCCATTTTTAATTTTTGAAAGTTTTTTTAATGTAGCAGTTTTAAAGTGGTTTTTAAGAATTCATAGTATTGTTTTATATTGTTTCTGCTTGGTGTATGACAATATGGTGTACCTCTAGAATGTTACGTTTTGGTGTTTCATAGGTTTCGATTTATTTCTGGATAAATGTGGGGGTTTTTTTAGTTTTATTTTTTGGGCTCACGGGCATTTATGTGGTGGGTTTCTCTAGGCAATTTTTTAAAATCTGTGTCGTGATCTTTTTAAGTATTTTAATATTCAATTTTATTATGCTTTTAATTAGCTTTTTAAAAATTCTTTTTATGGATTATTGGTTATTATTTGTGAGTTAGCATAAAGGTAGAGCTTTGGGGGCTTTTTTTAGACGTGTTTAGGGTCAGTTGTACAGTTTGGAGTTTAGTGAGTTGGTCTGATGTATTTTTATGCGATTTGTTTTTATTAGCAGTTATTTCATTTTAAATGTGTATTTGAGTTTTTTGGGTTTTTGAGATGTTGGTTGAGGAGGAAGTTTACGCTTATAAATGATGGAGGTTTTGGGGTAATAACAATGGGATTTTAAAATTGATTTATAGTTGGGTTTATTTGAATTTTGAATGGGGTTAAGTGTGGTGGGATCCTTGTTCTGTTAGTAATAGAAACAGGTTTTGTTTTTAAACGGTGTGACGGGGTGAGTGTGTACTGCGGCCTGGTGCTGAGCAGGGTGTGGTGGTTTTTGTGGTTCTGATGTGTTAGGTCAGTGAATGCATATGGTTTACTGTATAGTTTAAAATAGAAATAGATACAAATTTTAAAAGAAAAATGAAATTATAATGATAAAAATAAATACAGAAAACAGATCAATACATAAAACTATAATATATAGTGTACTATTGTAAAGATAATATGATATATAAAATGCTGTCTCTTGTATATCTATACAAAATATATAAATATAGATTGTAAATATAAAAATATTTAAATATAGTTTAAAATTGGGTGGTTTTTTGTTTTTATTAGGTTGTAGGCAGGGGTTTTTAATAAATAGTATAAATATAATGAATCTGAAAATATAAATCAAATCTAAACATATAGAATATATATCTCGAGAGGTATAAATATTAAATATAAATAATCTAATTTAATAGATGATATAAAATAATATTATATTATATTTTCTAGAATATATATAAAGAAAATTATAAATGTCTATGTAAATATAATTATGAATGATATAATTTAAATATTTGAAAATATGGTTTAAATACAGGGCTGTCTTTGGTTTTTATTTTGTTAGAGGCAAGGGTTTTATTTGAAATCATGTAAAGTATTATAGAAATATAAATCTAAATATAGAAATTCGTAATAAAGGTACAAAGACAGATAATTAGAATTAAACCATAAATACAAATTTAAATATATGTAAGTAATATGAAGGTAAGTAATATAGAATATAAATAATATTATAGAGCAATAGCAACTATAAATATAAATGTGAATATAAATATGAAAGAAAAAAAAATTTAAACACAGTTTAAGAGAAGGAGGTTCTTTTTGGCTTTTCTTTGGATAGCTGCAGGGGTTTTATTTTAAATAATATGTGTTACAGAGCTAAAAATATGAATCCAGAAATATAGAATCAATATATAAAGAAATGCATAAACATATATAAGTAAAGTAATATGAGTAGATGTAATATAGAATATGAATTTATCTATAAATTTATAAATATGAATGTAGAACTAGACATGATATATCCATGTACATTAGGGATATAAAAGTGAATATAAATATGAAAAAATAATGCAATGTATTTAAATATTGTTTAAAAGAAAGGCTTTGTGGGGTTTTTTTGGTTGTCACTGGGTTAGAGGCAGGGATTTTTTTTTCCCCCTTCCGGGTTGTTTTGGGGCATTTATTTTAGAAGATTTTTTGGAGGGGATCCCGTTTTAGCCCCGCCCCGCCCTGCCCGCAGCCCCGCGGCGTGCGGCGCCCCCGGCTGAGGCGGGCGGCAGCGCCGCCGCCTTGTGGCCAGAGCGCGGTACTGCAGCTCCCCCCGG
>NW_024370540.1:0-11195 GCF_014805655.1 Passer montanus | reverse complement strand
CAGAGCGCGGTACTGCAGCTCCCCCCGGCTGAGGCGGGCGGCAGCGCCGCCGCCTTGTGGCCAGAGCGCGGTACTGCAGCCTCCCGACAGGCAGCCGAGAGGCGGCGGCGAAAACGCCTCTCTGTGCCGCGCTGCTGCAGCGGCCGACGGCGTGGGGGGGGCTCGGCCGGGACGCGCTCGACCTTCTCAAGATGGCGGCAAAAAAGAGCGGGAAAGTCGAGGACCTCCGTCCGTTTACTGGACTGCCTGCGTGGCACCCCGAGGCCAGAGCAGCAGCGGCGGGATTTTGTATGGCGATTGAAGTGCTGTGGACACGGGCTGTGGGCTCAACGGCAGCGAGAGCTGAGGTATTTTGGCGGGTTTCTGACAGGCATGGGCGAAAGCGCCTTTCTGTGCCGGGGGCCTCTCGCGGCCGCCATCTTGGGAGTGGCGTGTTGCGTCGTGTCGCTGACCGGCTTGACCTTCTCAAGAGGGCGGCCAAAAGGGCGGGAAAAATGAGGCCCATGGTGTGTCTATTGAGCTGCCCGCACGGCGCTCCGACGCCGGCGCGGCCCCGGAGGAATTTTCCGTGGAGATTCAAGTGCTGTGGACACGGGCTGTGCGCTCAGCGGCGCCGCGGGCGGTGGCGTTTGTGGCGGGCGCTGACAGGCTCGAGTGTAGACGCCTCTCTTTGCCGAGGGCTTCTCGCGGCCGCCATCTTGAGAGTGGCGTGTCGCGTCGTGTCGCGGACCGGCTTGACCTTCTCAAGAGGGCGGCCAAAAGGGCGGGAAAATCCAGGTTAGCCGAGAATAGCCGAGTGTAGCCGAAGAGCTGGCAATAGCCAAAAAGACCGGAGTTTAGGCGACAATAGCCGAATTGAGCCGAACACCCGATGATAGCCGAGCTTTGCCGAAAATTGCCGATGATAGCCGAGTTCAGCCGAAGGGGACTTTTCTCCTTTCCCTTTGCAATTTCATTCTACCAATCCCACCCCGGTGCCCCCAGGAAAAAAAGAAAAGAAAAAAAACCCTAAAAAAACAACAACAAAAAAAAGGCAGGTGCGGTTATGAGAGCAAAAGTAATTAAAAAGCAGGAGGGGGTGTTATGAGGGAAAAAAGTATTAAAAAGAAGGAAGCAACTCCTCTTCCATTACTGTCTGTGTTTGAACTGGGGAAGTTCCCTCCTCCATTTGTCGTTTTAAGGGTATTGGTTTGAAGGAAAACCTGCCTTCTCCAGTTTGTTAGGGGTATCGCAGGGGTGATAGGGAGTCCCTGGGTTCTATTTTAAATGGAAGGGGAAAAATGTTGTATTATGGGTTTGATTTGGAGTTTGCCCCCCCCCCAAATTTTTGTCATCCTGAGGTCTAAATTGAGGGGGCAGCGCTGTTGTCCCTCCTTTTCAAGGGTTTGAACTGAGGTCAAAATCCCCCTTTTACCACAGTTGGAGGAAAAGCCCATTTTCTGCTACAGTCGAGGATGAAATTGAAGGGGAGAACACATTAATTCGCCCTGGCTGAAGCGGGGTGAGCAGCCCGCGCTGCCTCAGTTTCGGGGTTCAGCTGAAGGAAGCTGCAGCTCTCGCAGCCTTTGCGGGGTTGAACTGGGGCCGTGCCGCTGCCTTTGAGGGCGCTTCTTGTGCCCGCGGCCCGGCCCCGAAGGTTGCGGCGCGGGAGCGCTCCTGGCGTGGCCCGGGCAGTTGCTGCGGTGGGAGGGGAACGCGGCCGGGCTGCCGCGGGAGTGCCGGAGCCGCGCCGGTGCGAGCCGTGCGGAGGAGCCGAGGGGAGCCGTGCCGGGCCGGCGGGAGGGGCGCTGGGGGACGCTCGTGGCTTGTCAGTTTCTGAGCGTGCTTGCCAAAATCACTGAAAGGAGGAGAGGGGAAACAAACGAAGCCCCGACCGCGCAGGCATTTTTGTCTGTGGGCTTTGTTGGTGTTCCTCTGTAAGAGAGGCACAGCTTTAAATAATACCATGGGCGCCTTCTAGAAACAGTGTTCGATGGATTTCGCACTCCGTCGTGAGACCTCCGGGTGTGCGTTTTTTCATTGCAGCGTCCATCCAGCGGCAGGGGCAGAGGGAATTGCGGAGGGGGTGTGGCGAGGGTGTCTTTGTTATGGGGTTTTTGGTGGTGGTTTGGTTTTCTGTATCGGAGGAAAGTTGAATAGTTTTAGAAGAAATTACAGTTTTGGCCAAATTTTTCGTTTTGGATAATACATGAGACGTTAGGTAAAATAAGTAAAAAAATAGATCTTTTTCTGTTGTTGTTTGTGTTCAGCAATATAGCTGAGAGAGGATTTGGGTGAAGATGATAAAGGATTTCCTATTATATCACTTTAGGACGTTTTGTTTTCTTATATCGTCGGTTTAATGCTCAAATTAATATATTTTAATTGTATGTACACATTCATATATACCTGTAGGTAAATATATTTAGTGGCAGTGCTGTTTAATAAATAGTGGCATTTATATATGGTTTTTAGTCCAATTTTTTTTGGTGGTATATAGTGTCCTGTTTTATTTTTTGGTATTATTTACTACTTGTAGTTTGCTTTTGTGATTTTTTTAAATAAGTTTGGTACAGCAGCATTTAATGGTGGAGTTATTTAAGGTATGATACTTTATAGTAAATTTTTATTTGATTCAGTTACATGTGTAGGTTACATGGGGTTATTGAAGGGGGAGTGGGTTTAGTTGATTGCTTTTGGTGTTTTAGTTTACAGAGTATTTTTTGGATGGGAATTACAGTATTTTGAGTTGTTTGGTGTTGCTGGTGGTGTATTGTTGAGGTGGTAATTGGTATTTGTTGGGGTGTTTTTTAAGAAGAGTTGTTATAGATGGTGTTCAATAGTTGAAGTCAGGTTTTATGTTTTATGTTTTTTGGCTGTATAGTAGTTATTTTTAATGTGTATTTGAGATTTTTGGGTATTAGAAATATTTGTTTTGCAGAAAGTTCATGTTTAGAATGTATGAGTTTTCAGGTTATAATAGAATTCTAAAATTTTATTTTTAGTGAGATTTTAAGGTTTTATTGCAGTTAAATTTTGTGAAGTTTTTATTACATTAGTAATAGAAATAGGTTTTGTTTTACATGTTGTGATGAAATTAGTGTGTACTGTGTACCAGTGATCAGGTTTTATACTTGGGTGGATTTGATATGCTTAGGTTAATAATTTGGTATAGTTTAAAAGACCTTTTTTGGTTCTTATTTGGTTAAAGGCAAAGTTTTTTTTAGTTTTATGGGGTTTTTGGCATAGATTTTAGAGGTTTCATTAAAGGTATTGGACGTGGGGTCTTTGTTATTACATTAGGTAGTGTGGTTGTGGGTAATTGGAGGTGGCTTTTTTTTGGTGGAATTTTTTGAGTTTTGTTTTTAAAATTTATATATTTGTGTGCTTAGGGTAGTGGTGCTTCTGCTGGAATTCTAACCATCCATTCTTGATGGTGCGTTTTAGATGGTCCATTCATGTTATGCCCAGACTCCCTTACAAGTGGGCCAACAGACCCGGTTCATCTCCCTGGTGGGAAGTTAGGAATTAGTACAGGGCTCTGTGATAAAGCCTCGATCTTGTCCATTCGAAGGTGTCACCCCGGTAGCCTTCAGGAACGGCTGAGGAGTTGCCATAAGTCAGGGAGGTAGTGAGGAGGAGCCAGGGTCCACTCAGGTTTCAGCAATGCCACACCAGATCATCACCTCTTAATCCAGGGGTACCCTGCAAAAACAGCATCCATCTCTGAGCCTTAGTGCTTTGAGGGGACTATCAGAAACCGAGGCGTCCATCTTAGCATCTCTGATCTTAGTGTTCATCTGCCCAGTGCCGCTTCTGTCAAAGCATCGACTTGCGATCTCTGACAGTCATGAGAATCACACCTATTTTTGCAGCATTCAGTTAAATGTCTTTCAGGGTCTTGTTCTGAGCTGTTCTTGACAGCTGTGCACTGCAGCAATCCCTTATAGAGGATTAGGACGTGTACGGAGACTAAGATAGGTAGAGGATTCTGAGCCCTGAGTGAGCGGCTCCTGCCCAAAATTCCAAATGGTGCAAGATTCCACCCAGACTTAAGATGCCTCCACCGCAAACTCAGGCTGCTTTGAAACTCACAAGTGCCTCCTGCAAACTGACACCAGGTACCTGGGCTGGTGAGTTCTGCTGTACATGGAAAAGTCCAGCCCTGTTGTTCAGCTGCCTGTGGCCCCAAGAGTCCAACTGCCTGGTGAAGTTTCACACGCCACAGGATTCCCCACAGATGCCAGATGTCTCCACCGCAAACTAAGGCTGCTTTGAAACTCACAAGTGCCTCCTGCAAACTGACACCAGGTACTTGGGCTGCTGAGTTTTGTCTCTCAGGGAAAAGACCGGCATTGGTCTTCAGCTGATGGTGGCCCCGAGTGGATGAGTGCCTGATGATTTTTCCACAGCACAAGATTCCACCCAGACTTAAGATGTCTCCACCGCAAACTCAGGCTGCTTTGAAACTCACAAGTGCCTCCTGCAAACTGACACCAGGTACTTGGGCTGCTGAGTTTTGTCTCTCAGGGAAAAGACCGGCATTGGTCTTCAGCTGATGGTGGCCCCGAGTGGATGAGTGCCTGATGATTTTTCCACAGCACAAGATTCCACCCAGACTTAAGATGTCTCCACCGCAAACTCAGGCTGCTTTGAGAGTCACAAGTGCCTCCTTCAATATGACACCAGGTACCTGCGCTGGTGAGTTTTATCTCTCAGGAAAAAGTCCTGCTTTGTTGTTCAGCTGCCTGTGGCCCTGAGTGGCCGACTGCCAGCTGATTTTCTGCCCTTTGCGGGATTCTATCCAGACCCAAGCTGCCACCACCACAAACTCATGCTGCTTTGAGAGTCTCTAGTGCCTCCTGCAAACTGACACCTGGAACCTGGACTGGTGAGTTTTCCCTCTTAAGGTAAACTCCAGCTTCGTTATTCAGCTGCTTGTGTTCCCGAGTGGATGACTGCCTGATGATTTTTCCATAGCACAAGATTCCACCCAGACTTAAGATGTCTCCACCGCAAACTGAGGCTTCTTTGAGAGTCCCAAATGCCTCCTTCAATGTGACACCAAAAACCTGGACCGGTGAGTTTTGTCTCTCAGGGACCCCCTCAAACTGAAGTCAGAAGGGCCAAACAGCTGCAGCTGCTCTGAAGCCTTTTATACCTGGTAGGATTTGCCCCCTTTCCTGTGGAGGTATTGCAGGACCCTGTGATGAAGCTTGGAAATTTTCTGCTTAAAGGTCCCTTCTGGATAGCCCTCAGGAATGCCTGAGGAGTCACAGTGAGTTGGGGAGGTATTGAGGAGGAGGGAGGGTCCGCTCAATTCTCAGCAGTGCCACAGCACCTCGTCTCCCCTTTACCCAGGCGTAGCCCAAGACGTCGGCCTCAGAGCACGGCCAAAGCGTGCGGCCCGAGGAGCCGGTCATTCTTAGGAGGCGGTGAGTAGCAGAACTGTCGGATTTTAGTCGACGTGCTGCTAAGATGCCGCACTGATGTCTGGTTTTCTTTCTCTTGACAGACTAAGAGACAGCAGCCGGGTGACAGCAGGAACCTCCCAGACAGCCTGGTGACCTTCCTTTGCACCCGATGTGGATTCTCATTCACGGACATGCAAGAGATAAGTCGAGGGCTGTGTGTCACAGAGGGGATGCAGATGGAAGGGGGCTGCCGCGTCAGGTCTCACCGGGAGGGATTTTTGAGTCTGCTTTGGAGCTGAGGATATCCAGGAAATGTTGTTTTAAGGCCACACAAAAGCCAAGTGTCATTTTTGATCCCAGCGCTGAGGTGCGCAGGGCAGAGCAGTGCCAGTGTGTGTCGTGTCACTTGTCTGTCGTACCTTATGTGTCATTTGGCTATCTCATGTCTTTTACCTTAGCTCTGTGAGTGGCCTATCAGAAATACTGGCATCATTCTTAGCATCTGTGATCTCTGCATTTCTTGGCCTGCCACCAATGCCATAAGACTTTTGACTCAGGAGCTCAGATGGCATCAGAATTGCACCTCTCTTTAGAAGCATCCAGTTCAGATGTCTTTGAAGGTCTCGTTCCGAGCCGTACGGACAGTCGCGCCTCACAACGATCCATTATTGCGAATTAGGACTTGTAAGAACGGGAGGATAGGTAGAGGATTCTGACAGCAGGATTCACAGGCATCCTTTTTTGCATTTCTTTGAAGAAATCATTCCCTTAGCATCTTCCTCCAGGGTTCTCTGAGCCTCATGGGCTCACCATTGGTCTCACCTCATTCACTTCATTTTGCCTTCATTTTGCAGTCATTCTTCTTGCCTTCATTTTGCAGTCATTCTTCTTGCCAAGTGATTTCTCTTCCTGTTGTGTCCCCTTTGTCACGTCCTGTCCTGTGTCACGGGTGGGTGCACATATTTGTCCCGGAGCTGCTCTGCCCTGCCGCATAGCCTGGCACGTTAGGACAAATCCCGGGGACTTGAAATTTGTAGTGCGGGGTGTAGTTGGATTCTAGATGGGATTTGTAGATGGACACAAGATGTTTGGAGGTGTGAAGTTATTCTGCAGCTGATTGACTTGTGTCCTGAATTTCTTTCAGATGCAGATGGATAAAATCCATGGCAGAGCACCCCATCCCAGGTGAGTGGGTTCCCTGAGAAAGTCAGTCCCTGTTTGTCTCTGCAGGTGCAGTGTAAATGGTGACTTTGTGTTACAGCATTGTTGTTTTTCTTTATTTTTAGGAAGTAAAGCCATCTAGCAGCAGACAAGGCAAAGTGGTCAAGGTGAGCAGTGACTAGTGGACAGAAGTTGTTGTTATTGCTGAGATCTCAATTTCTGGTGCAACTCTAAGCACGCATGTTCGTTTGTGTGCTTTAGGCAATCCATTTGGAGTATACGTGACTCTGTCACACACTGGCTGATGGACTGTGATTGTTGCTCTTTGGAGTCGTGTGGAAGTATTGCAGGACTCGGTGATGAAGCCTCTGCCTTTTCGATTTAAAGGAGTCATCCGGGTGGCCTTTGGCAATGCCGAGGAGTTGTGGTGAGTCAGGAATAGGGAGGAGGAGCGAGGGTCCACTCTGGGGTCACCAATGCCACATCACCTTCTCTCCTCTTAACTTAGGTGAACCCAGCGTCCGAACGCAGCCGAAGCGTGCGGCATTCATAAGAGACCCAGGCATTGCTAGGAGAACGCTGAGTAGCAGAATTGTTGGGTTTTGGCCAATGTGCTGCCAAGATCAGACACTGATGCTCGGTTTTCTTGAATGCAGCTGACTAAGAGACAACGTGGTGACAGCAGGAACTTCCCAGACGGCAAGGGGAGGTCTTTTGCACCTGACACGGAGTGGCATCTGCAGATAAGTTGATGGCTGTGACCCATAGAGGGGATGATAGTGGGGTGCTGGGTCGGGACTCACAGGGAGGGATTTTTGAGTCTGCTTTGGAGTTGGGGATGTCCAAGAAGTGGCCCCTTAGGCCACAGAAAAGCCAAGTGTCACTTTTGATCCCAGTGCTGAGGTGCGCAGGGCAGAGCAGTCCCGGAGGGTATCGTGTCAGTTGTCTATTGTGCGTTCTGTGTGTTTGGCTTTCTCATGTCTTTTACCTTAGCCCTTTGAGGGGCCTATCAGAAACCCTGGCATCATTCTTAGCATCTCTGATCCCTGCATTCCTTGGTCTGGCACCAGTGCCATAGGACTTTTGTCTCAGGAGCTGAGACAGGCATCGGAATTGCATTTCTCATTAGGAGCATCCAGTCTGATGTCTTTGAAGGTCTCGTTCTGAGCCGTACGGACAGCTGTGCCTTGCAAGGATCCATTATTGCAGATGAGGACTTGTAAGAACATGCGGATAGGTAGAGGATTCTGACCGTAGGATTCACAGGCATCCGTCTTTGCAGTTCTTTGAAGAAATCATTCAGTTAGCATCTTCTTCCTCCAGGGTTCTCTGAGCCTCATTGGCTCGCCATCAGTCTCACCTCAGTCATTTCATTTTGCATTCTCTCAGTCCTTGCAGTCATTCTTCTTGCCAAGTTATTTCTGTTCCTGTTGCGTCCCCTTTGTTTGTCACGTCCTGTCCTGTGTCACGGGTGTCTGCACATATTTGTGCCGGAGCTGCTCCGCCCTGCCGCATAGCCTGGTGCGATAGGACAAATCCTGGGGGCCTGAAATTTGTAGTGTGGGGTGTAGTTGAACCCTAGACGGTATTCATAGTTTGACCCAAGATGTCTGGAGCTGCAAAGTTGTCCTGCAGCCCATTGACTTTTGTCCTGACTCTATTTCAGATGCGGATGGATAAAATCGGAGCAGAGCGCCCTATCCCAGGTGAGTGGGTTCCCCTGAGAAAGTCAGTCCCTGTTTGTCTCTGCGGGGGGAGTGTAAATGATGACTCTGTTACAGCATTGTCCTTTTTCTTTATTTTTAGGAAGTAAAGCCATCTAGCAGCAGACAAGGCAAAGTGGGCAAGGTGAGCAGTGACTAGTGGACAGAAGTTGTTGTTATTGCTGAGATCTCAATTTCTGGTGCAACTGTAAGCATTCACTGTCATTTTTTTATTTTAGGCGGTCCACTTGCAACCCAATCCGGCCAAGGATGCCCGATGTCAGGTAGGTGCAAGGTTATGGTGCACGTGTGGCTTATTTGTCAGGTTAGGGAGGTTTTTTTTTCACAGTATCTCAGCATGCTTTTTTGCTTTGTTTCTTTGCAGTGCTGTTGCCGTCCTTGGTGTGCCAAGGAACAGAGGTGAGCGGGTGAGCCTCTGTTTAGGCAGGGTGACACATAGGTGAGTGTTATGCAGCAGCAAGCTAAGCGTATACCTTTTGTTTTTGCAGGTGTCTTCCGGGCAGACTCGAGTCAAATCAAGATTTGAGGTGAGTTGGGGCAGTGGTGGGGAGGAGTCTTGGGGGTTACTCTTTGTGAGGGCAATAGTCACATTTTCTGTTTTGTCTTGGGTACCGTGAGGAGGTTTGTAGCCAAAGTTTGGAAAGAGCAGCACCGAAGCACATGACAACGTCCCAGCGTCCACGTCCAACCGGCGATGGATTTTGTCAGCTCATCTTCCCAAAGCTAAGTGTTGGGGCCCATACTTGCAGGGAGGGAAAAAGCCTTTACTCTCACAGGGGGAAATCTGATGTTAACTTAGTGGAGTAGTCTGTAGTGGAACAGGTCCCTCGGAAGTAAAGGGAGAGGGGTTCTCCTCAGTAAAGGGTGAGGGTTTCTCCTCAGCCTCACCAGAGCCTTTGCCGGGCAGGGCAGTTCTGACCCGCCTCCACGTTCTCGTGGACTTTGCGTCATCAGCCTCCTTCGACCCTCGACGTCGTCGCGGGCCTTTCTCCCGAGGAGCTCGCCTTCAGGTCCGGAGTTATAGCCACCATCACCCGGCAGTCTTTGCTTCCTTCTGTAGGCCCACCGAGCCTCTCAAGCATCCTCTTAACTGCTTTGGCAGCAACTCCTTTCAAGGAGTTGTTTCATCATCACACACTCTTGCCATAGGACTCGCTTTCCTTCGGCATCTTTGGCCTCTGGCTCATCTCGCACTAGAAATCTTGAGTCCATAAGGTGAAACTGCCAGGTGGTTGGAGCTGCTCTGCCCTGCTGCATAGTCTGGTGTAATAGGATAAATCCTGGGGGCTTGAAATTTGTAGTGTGGGGTGTTGTTGGATTATAGATGGGATTTGTAGATGGACCCAAGATGTCTGGAGCTGTGAAGTTATCCTGCAGCCCTTTGACATTTGTCCTCACTTGCTTTTAGATGCAGGTGGATAAAATCCATGGCAGAGCACCCCATCCCAGGTGAGTGGGTTGCCCTGAGCAGGTCAATCCCTGTTTGTCTCTGCAGGGGGAGTATAAATGGTGACTCTGTTACAGCATTGTTCTTTGTTTTTATTTTTAGGAAGTAAAGCCACATATCAGAAGTCAAGGCGAGGTGGTCAAGGTGAGCAGTTACCAGTGGACTGTAGCTGTTGTTATTGCTGCGATCTGAATCTCTGGTGCAACTGTAAGCATGCATTCTCGTTTGTGTGTGCTTTAGGCAATCCATTTGGAGTATGCATTACTCCCCATCACGCACTGGCCGGTGGACTGTGATCATTGCTCTTGTGAGCCCTGTGGAAGTATTTGTGCGTGACGTGAAGGAGGCGTTCACGGCAGACGAGCGTGGCGGTCCGTGTGCCGCTTTTGTTTTGGGGTTCCTGTAACAATAAATCCAAATGCAATGAAAATAGGAAAAAGGTTGTCTTCTGTTACTATGTGTTTGGCTTTCATTGTTTGTGTTGTTCTGTATTTGCATTAGCCGGTGCATTGTTGTGCATTGTTCTGTAGGTAAAATGGCCTTTCACCACCATGTGTATGGATTGTATGTGTACTTGCCTTTGTATATGCTGTTTCCATGTGTTTTGCTGAAGTGTAAATAAGAGAATTCATGCAATAAAGTTGAATCAACCCTAATAAAGATGCCCCCTTCCCTCCCCCCCCGCCCCCGCTTTGGCTCCTGTCTTTATTTGGTGCGGTGTAGTCATTTTTTTCCACTGCCTTTGTTCCTAGTACCTCTCACTTTTCTGTTTCTAACTTCATTTCCGTCCGTGTCTATCCCTGCCTCTGTTTCTTGGTGTTTCTAGCTCTGTCTATGCTTCTGTAACTCTGTTTCTCTGATTTATTTTCCCTCTGTTTCTGTATGTTACTATTTCTCTTTAACTGTATTTTTCTTCTCTCCTGCTTTAAGTGTAACCCTTTGTTCTTCTTTTCTACAGTCATTCTTCCTTTTCCCTCTCTTCCCTTTTGCACTCTCTTTTTTGGTCTTCCTCCTTTGCTTTTTCACTGTAACTCTAACCTGTCTTCTTTTTCAATCTGACTCTTTCCTGACTCTATCGCTCTGCCGTTTTCACTCTCTCGTTATTCTCTTTTCTCTCTTCCGTCTCTTCACTCTCTTCTCTTGGCACTCTCTCGTATTCCATCTCTTTTCACTCTCTTCTATTCTGTCTTGACTTTGTCCGATTCTCTCTCCTATTGTCCTTTCACTCTTTTATTCTGTATCCTCTTTTCCACCCTGTCTTCTAGTCTGTGTGTCTTCACTCTCTTTTATTCTCTCTTCTCCTTTCTCTCTTCTCTCTGCGTTCTCTTTTGTTCTTTTCTCCGTCGTCTCGTTTTCACATCTGTCTTCTCTCTCTTTTTGCTTCTGTTTTCTCGTCTTTTCTCTCTTCTGTTTTCATTCTTCCCTTCTTTTCACTTCTCTGTGTTTTCTCTGCTCCTCTGTTCTGTTTTC
>NW_024370539.1:0-705 GCF_014805655.1 Passer montanus | reverse complement strand
GTTGTTGTTGTTGTTGTTACTATTATTATGTTAAATTTCTGGCACTGAAACCTTGCTACTGACCTCGTGGGTTTTCTGAGAGGGAGTGTGCAGCTGAGTCTCCATCCTACTTTGAAGATTTTTATTTTTTTTAATTGTTTGCATATGGCTTTTTTGAGGGGGATGTATAGAAATCTTGCTGTTGCTCCTGAACTATTCTCCTCTGAGGGAGTGGTAGCGCTGCAGTGTCACTAGAAAATATTAATGCATGTAAACATTCTTCAAAAGGCATTACATCTTCCTGCACGTACTTTATTATATTCCCACAAATCTGACTAGATTTGATAGATAGGTAACCAGGGAGCAAGGATGGGGGAAGCATGCTAGAGAGGGAAGGAGGGAAGAGGGAGTGAAATAAACACAAACCTGCTGTAATTCAAAACAAGGTAAAATCAGATTGTGTGCTTTGGCTAATTTTCTTATTCAGGTATCGATCCAGTGGCTGCTCCAGAGTCTATTAGCAGTCAGCCAGTGAAAATATTTCCCATCGGGGGCTCTGACCTGAGACGGGGGTGAATCTATAGCAATTTGTTCAAACAGAGGAAAGCTTTTTCCTCTGATTTGTATTCCAATTTGCACAGCCTACAGAGGGGGGCCCCATCGTGGGGGTTTCCAGGGTGGTGTTTCTCAAGTGGGAATCAAGCTTGAGCCAGGTAACTGGCTGGG
>NW_024370538.1:0-705 GCF_014805655.1 Passer montanus | reverse complement strand
GGGAATTTGGAATTTGGGGGGAAAAGGGAAAACTGGGGAAATGTTTGGGATTTTGGGAATTTCGGGGGAAAAAGGGGGAATTTGGAATTTGGGGGGAAAAGGGGGAAATTTGGGAATTATTTGGGATTTTGGGAATTTGGGAATTTGGGAATTTGGGGGGGAAAGGGGGGAATTTGGGAATTATTTGGGAATTTGGGAATTTGGGGGGGGAAAAGGGAAAATTCAGGAATTTTTTGGGAATTTGGGGGGAAAAAGGGGAAATTCGGGAATAATTCGGGAATTATTTGGGAATTTCGGATGGAAAAAGGGGGAAATTGGGATTTTTTTGGGGATTTATTTGGGGTTTTGTGAATTTGTGGGCAAAAAGGGGAAATTCGGGAATAATTCGGGAATTATTAGGGAGGGAAAAAAGGGGGAATTTGGGATTTTTTGGGGATTTATTTGGGAATTATTTGGGAATTCGGTATTTTTGGGGGAAAAAAGGGGGAATTTGGGAATTATTTGAGAGTTTTTTGGGAATTCGGGGAGGGGGAATTTGGGGGAAATTGGTGGGAAATTTGTGAATTTAGGGATTTGGGGGAGAAAAGGGGGAATTCGAGAATCTGGGAATTATTTGGGAGTTTGGGAATTTTGGGGGGGAAAAGCGGGAATTTGGGAATTATTCGGGAATTTTGTCCAAAAATCGGGAGGGAAAATTAAATTTTT
>NW_024370537.1:0-705 GCF_014805655.1 Passer montanus | reverse complement strand
CGGCGGCCGGACCCGTCCGGGGGGTGGGGGAGGGGCGGGGAGCGGGGCAGGCCTGGCTGCCAAATAGTGATCCACAGCCCAGCCCTGGGGCGAGGCCCTGACAAATAGTGAGCCGAGCCCTGCCCGGAGGGGGGGAGGGGGGAGCTGCCAAATAGTGAGTCAGGTGTTGCCAAATAGTGAGCTCGGGGTCACTGCCACAAAGTGAGCCACTGAGTCTCCCCAGCGGGACCGCCCTGCCACATAGTGAGCTGCACACGGCCTGCCACAAAGTGAGCCACTGAATCTCCCCAGGGGGACCGCCCTGCCACATAGTGAGCCGCACCCCTGCCTGCCACAAAGTGAGCCATTGAATCTCCCCAGGGCGACCGCCCTGCCACATAGTGAGCCTCACACGGCCTGCCACAAAGTGAGCCATTGATTCAGCCCATAGGGAGCCCCCTGCCAAAAAGTGATCCCAAACTCCCCCACCACAAAGTGAGCCATTGATTTACCCTCTAGGGACCCCCTGCCACATAGTGAGCCATTGATTTACCCTCTAGGGACCCCCTGCCACATAGTGAGCCATTGATTTACCCTCTAGGGACCCATTGCCACAAAGTGAGCCATTGATTTACCCTATAGGGACCCATTGCCACATAGTGAGCCATTGATTTACCCTATAGCGACCCCTTGCCAAATAGTGAGCCATTGATTTACCCCATAGGG
>NW_024370536.1:0-705 GCF_014805655.1 Passer montanus | reverse complement strand
CTCTTGACAGTACTCTCTGCAATAGATGTGACCCATACATGCCCTACACAGAGTATTAAATGGAGTCAGTGTAAAAGTGACTGAAAGTCAGGTGTCAATAGTACTGCTGCTCTTTTGGATGTACTGTGTGCAGATAGGTGCCTAGGTAGTGCTAGAAAATGACAGAAAGAAGATGCAAACCATTCAGATTTCTTCATGCCTTGTATGTGGTTTCTTACAGTGCAAGTCTCTAATCACACAATCTTAGTGATTTAGGATGCCTGCTGGTATTACTGTGTGGTTTGTTCTCCATGCAGTTCACTAGCTTGAAAAACAAAGGTGTGTTGTATTGAGTCAAACTACCTCCTTGGAGAACAGACTCCAACTTCTCTTATACTTCTGTTGTTTTGAGCATGTGCTTGGGATTTTTCTGCACATCAGATTTGGCAGGGGTAGGGGTCATGGTAGACTAGGTTAATTCTTTGGGTTTTTTTTAATTCTTTGAAGGATCAAGACAAATGAATAACTGAAATTGAATAAATGAGTAGTTTTCTGGGATGTCTCAGAGGCCTTGGTAGAGAGGAGAAGGAAACGGCAGAAATTGTGGCAGAAATGTTAGTTCCAGAAGTGTTGATAGTGAAAGAGAAAATTCATTCCAGGGAACTTAACAGGATGTGGCCATGTCTCAAGGATGGTGTTACTCAGTATGCTGCTTTTTTTTCTTTT
>NW_024370535.1:2372-3019 GCF_014805655.1 Passer montanus | reverse complement strand
GGGCCATTTGCAGCCGCGGCAGCTGCCGGGGATTAACGCGGCCGGGATTAGGGGGGATTTGGGAGGGGGGCGAGGGTCGGGGGAGGGGCAGCGGGGGGGCGGGGCTGCTCCGCCCAGCGCCCCCAGTATAGACCAGTATGACCCAGCTGTCCGAGCGCGTCCCAGGACAGCGCGCAGTGCTCCCAGTACATCCCAGTAGCCCCAGTGCTCCCAGGGCACCCAGCTCTCCCAGCACGCCCAGGATGTTCCAGGATGTCCCAGTGCACACCAGTTCGCCCGCTGCCAGTGCTCCCAGTGCCGCCCCGTGTGCCCAGCGCTCCCAGTACACACCAGCCGCACTCTCCCGGTGCCCCCGCGCCCCGTGGCGGTGTCGCCGCGCGGTGCCACCGCCGGAGGTGACCCGCCGGTGCCGGTGACCCCGGGGATTAGCGACAAACGCCCGCTCAAGCCTCTTAGCGGGGGCCGCCCACGGCCGCGGGGTCACGCGCGGGGGAAGGGCACCCAGGGGACCCCCAGGGCCCCCCTCGGGACCCCCGCGCACCCCAGGGCCCCCCGCGGCACCCCGGCCCCCCTCGGGACCCCCGGCACGGGGACCCCGCGGCACCCTCGTGGCACCCGGGGGCGCCCAGGGGACACCCCGCAACCCC
>NW_024370535.1:0-2138 GCF_014805655.1 Passer montanus | reverse complement strand
CCGGGCCGCAGCTGGTCTGCCTGGGCCACCAGGAGCCCGTTGGGCATCACCTGGAACAGCTGCTGGCTCTGGTTGGCGCCGGGGCTCAGGGTGTAGCGCACCTGGGGGTTCACCCCCTGCGGGGGGGGTCAGCTCCTGCCCGCACCCCCTCCCCAGAACCTGATCACTGCCCACTCCTCTGCCTGTGATCCCCACCTGCCATCCCTGTGATCCCACCTGTGATCCCCACCTTCATCCTCACTACCTCCCTGCCTTCATCCTCCCTACATCCCGCCTTCATCCTCACTGCCTCCCTGCTTTCATCCGTACCTGCATCTCCACCTGCATCCCACCTTCATCCCCCCTACATCCCACCTTCATCCTCACTGTCTCCCACCTTCATCCCCACCTGCATCCCACCTTCATCCTCCCTGCACCGTCCCTTCACCCTCGCTGCCTCGCTGCCTCCGTGCCCACCTGCAGCCCTCCCCGGCCCCTGCTGCCCTTCCTGCCCCGCTGCCCTGCGCGCACCTCGGGGAAGTCGGGGTCGTGTGCGCGCAGGGCGAGCGCCTCTCCGCCGAAGGTGAGCAGCAGCGCGGCGCGGCGCGGCGCGGCGGCCACGAAGGCGCGGTAGCGGGCGCGGGGGAAGCGCGGCGGGTGCCGGTTCGGGGCCAGGACCCGCACCAGGGCCCGCGCCACCGCGTACTTGGAGGGGTCGTTCACCTGCGAGGCCTGGGGGGACACGGGGGGACACACGGCTGTCACCCCCTGCCCCCAGCTTCCCGCACCCATGGGCGCTTCCCGGAGCACCCCGGGCAGCTCCCAGCACCCCCGGGACCCCCGTGTCCCCCTCCTCGCCCACCATGACGCTGAGGCAGATCTCGGGGGTCTGGCGGCTGCTCTCCACCGCCCGCAGCAGCGTGATGGCCCCGGTCACGTTGTCGATGTGGAACCTGCTGCTCTCCTGACCTGGGGGGACACAGACATGGGCACCCCGAGACCCCTCCGCCCCCCGGACCCCCCAGCTGCCTCCTGCCCCGGGGCACTGTGGGAAACTCCCCTGGGGCAGCCCCGAGGGAGGTCCCTGGTGTCCCCCCCATCCATTCCTGGACCTTCCTGGCGGGGAGAATCCCCTTATTTTGAAGGTGGGGGACACGCACAGGGAGGGCGTTATTAACCCTTTGAAGCCCAGTATGGAGGAGGTTTAACCCCTCTGGTGCTGCAGCACCCTTGGGTGCACCAGGGGCTCACCCCACCCCGCACCCCCCGCGCCGGGGGGGGGGGATTAGGGCCCCCCCAGCTCAATCCCTTTATTCAATTTGCCCCAGTGGATCTGGCAATTGGATTGTGCTGACTTGGATCCCCCCAGCACAGGAACCCCTGGAGGGGACGCCCCCTCCCCACAGACCCCCACCATCGGCAGTGCCAGGGACTGGGGGGCGCAGGGTGGCCCTGGACCCACCCCAGGCACCATGGCCCCTCTGTCCCCCATGTCCCCGCCCACCACACCCCCGTCCCCGTGTCCCACCTGCGTCCCTGCTGTGGTGTCCCTGTCCCCGTGTTCCTGCCCACGCGTCTGTGCCTGCCTGTGTCCCCGTGTCCCCACCTGTGAGCGTGTGTCACTGCCTGCATGTCCCTGACCCCCGTGTCCCCCCTACCTGCCAGCAGGGAGTAGGTGATGGCCGCCCGCAGCCCCCTGTCCCCGTCCTCGGCATAGACGGCGCCGGGGCTGAAGCTCAGGGGACCGCCCTGGGGACAAGGAGGGGACACGGAGGTGTCCGGCCGAGCCCTGCGGAGCCCCCCGCCCCCGCGGTGTCCGCAGGGTGCCGTGCCCCACCTGGAGCTGGCCCTCGGTGACGTTGGCGGTGTAGACGGGGCTGGTGCAGACCGGGGGGCTGTGGGGGGCGCGGGGGGTGCAGGGCAGGAACTGGGGGTACTGGTCATCCCCGTCCAGCACATTGACCCGCACCCGCGCCGAGGCGTTGAACCGCTCCCGGGTGTTCATCTCCTGGGGAACAGCGGGGCACGGGCCGCCCCAAAACCGGCTGGGGGGGCACACAGCGGCACGGGGACCCCCAGGGCACGGGGACCCCCGGGGGCCCAGGGAGCCCGCGGGGAACAGGGACCCCAGTGCGAGGTGACCCCACGGGCACAGGGAC
>NW_024370534.1:0-705 GCF_014805655.1 Passer montanus | reverse complement strand
GTTTTTCCCCCATTATTTCCCCTTTTTCCTGATTTCCCGTGTTTTCCCCCCTATTTTTCCCCGTTTTTCCCAATTTCCCGTGTTTTTCCCCCATTATTTTTCCCCGTTTTTCCCAATTTCCCGTGTTTTTCCCCCATTATTTTTCCCCGTTTTTCCCGATTTCCCGTGTTTTTCCCCCATTATTTTTCCCCGTTTTTCCCAATTTCCCGTGTTTTTCCCCCATTATTTTTCCCCGTTTTTCCCAATTTCCCGTGTTTTTCCCCCATTATTTTTCCCCGTTTTTCCCGATTTCCCCCGTTTTTCCCCCATTATTTTTCCCCGTTTTTCCCGATTTCCCGTGTTTTTCCCCCATTATTTTTCCCCGTTTTTCCCGATTTCCCCCGTTTTTCCCCCATTTTTCCCCTTTTTCCCGAAATCCCCGGTTTCTGCCCCGTCCAGGCGTGGACGAGTCGGTGTCGGTGTCGCTGCAGTTCCCCGGGGGGGGCCTGGCCTCGCTGCTCTTCTCCATGGCCGCGGAGCTGCCGGGGGGGGCGGCGCTGGGGGGGCCGCACGGCTGGGCCGAGGTGACCCGATTTGGGGCAAAAAACCGCGATTTTGGTTAAAAACCGCAATTTGGGGGAAAAAACCAGGATTTGGGGGGGAAACAGCGGGTTGGGGGGGAAAAATGGGATTTGGGGGGGAAAACGGGACTGGGGGGGCCGCGCG
>NW_024370533.1:0-705 GCF_014805655.1 Passer montanus | reverse complement strand
CACTGGGAGTACTGGGAGTGATGAGAGAAGGATCTGAGAAGATCTTGGAGAGGTAAAGAGGGAACTGGGAGCACTGGGAGGGACTGGGAGCACTGGGAGCCACTGGTGAACTGGGAGGGACTGGGAGGGACTGGGATGGACTGGGAGGGACTGGGAGGGACTGGGAGGGACTGGGAGTCCCAGTTTGGTTGGATACTGGGAGCACTGGGAGGAACTGGGAGCACTGGGAATTTTTTAAAGAATTCCTTGGAATTTTTAGGCATTAAACCCATTTTTAAAATAAATTTTAACCCAATTTTTAACGTATTTTCATTGAATTTTCACCGATTTTCGCCAAATTTTCAGCATTTTTCATCTGGATTTCTTTTGCTTTTTGGGAATCTTTAGGAATTCCAAGAAATTCCTTGGAATTTTTAGGGATTAAACCCATTTTTAAAATAAATTTTAACCCCATTTTTTAACATATTTTCTCTGAATTTTCACGGATTTTCATTAAATTTTCACCAATTTTCAGCATTTTCCACCTGGATTTTTTTTGCTTTTTAGAAATCTTTAGGAATTCCTTGGAATTTTTAGGAATTTAACCCATTTTTAAAATAGATGTTAATCCATTTTTTAAACATATTTTCACCAAATTTTCATGGATTTTCGCCAAATTTTCACCCAATTTTCAGCAAATTTTCAGCATTTTCCACCTGGATTTTT
>NW_024370532.1:0-705 GCF_014805655.1 Passer montanus | reverse complement strand
GATTTTGGCAGGAAATTTGGGAGTTTGGAAGGGAATTTTTTTGGGATTTGGGAGGGAAATTTGGGAATTTGGCGGGAAAATTTAGGATTGGGGAGGGGAATTTGGTCGGAAAATTGGAAGGGAAATTTGGGAATGGGGCAGAGGAAAAGGGGTGGGAATGGTGAGATGCCGATCCCAAATCCCAAACCCCAAACCCAAAACTCCCAAACCCCAAACCCGAAACCCCAAATCCCAAATTTCAACTCCCAAATTACCAAAACCCAAATCCTAAACCCCAAATTCCCAAACCCCAAACCCGAAATCCCAAATCCCAAATTCCCCAAATCCCCAAACACCCAAACCCCAAATCCTGAAACCCCAAATCTCAAACCCCAAATCCCAAAATCCCCGAAATCCCAAACCCCAAATCCCAAACCCCAAATTCCCAAACCCCCAAATCCCAAACCCCAAACCTCAAATGCCAAATTCCCAAAATCCTAACTCCCCAAACCCCAAATCCCAAACACCCAAACCCCAAATCCCCAAAACCCCAAATCCCAAATTCCCAAACCCCAAATCCCCAATTTCAATTCCCAAATTCCAAACCCCAAAATCCTCAATCCCAAATCCCAAACCCCAAACGCCCAAACCCCAAAATCCCAAACCGCCAAATCCCAAACCCCAAAATCCCAAAATCCCCAAATCCCAAAACTCCAAAATCCCAAA
>NW_024370531.1:0-705 GCF_014805655.1 Passer montanus | reverse complement strand
TGTCCCAGGTGTATCTCAGGTGTATCTCATTACCTGCAGCGCCCCCCGCAGTCCCAGGTACAGCCCCGTCACTCTCTGCGCCTCCTCCCCAGGTGTGTGTGACCTGTCCCAGGTGTGTCCCAGGTGTGTCTCACCTGTCCCAGGTGTGTCCCAGGTGTACCCAGGTGTGTGTGACCTGTCCCAGGTGTGTCCCCAGGTGTGTCTCACCTGTCCCAGGTGTGTCCCAGGTGTACCCAGGTGTGTGTGACCTGTCCCAGGTGTGTCTCAGGTGTGTCCCAGGTGTGTGTTACCTGTCCCAGGTGTGTCCCAGGTGTGTGTGACCTGTCCCAGCTGTACCCAGGTGTGTCTCACCTGTCCCAGGTGTGTCTCACCTGTCCCAGGTGTGTCCCAGGTGTACCCAGGTGTGTGTGACCTGTCCCAGGTGTGTCCCAGGTGTGTCCCAGGTGTATCTCAGGTGTCTCACCTGCAGCACCTGCCCCAGGCTCAGGTACACCCCGGTCACTCTCTGCGCCTCCTCCCCCCGCAGCCGCAGCCGCCCCAGGGCCCCCCGCAGCGCCCACACCTGGGGGGACGGGGGGTCAAAGGTCACCGGGGGTCACAGGAGGGTCACAGGGGTCATAGAGGGGTCATGGGGGTTCAGGGGTCATGGGGGTCAGGGGTCACCAAGGGGTCACTGAGGGGTCACACAGGGGTCACACAGGGGTC
>NW_024370530.1:0-2885 GCF_014805655.1 Passer montanus | reverse complement strand
ACCTTACAAATACTGATCCTCCTGAGTCTGAACGAAGAGAGAGAGATGAAGCAGTGGGCAAGTGTGATGAAAGTGAGTGAGAGTGAGAGATGTTAGAAGAGGTGAGAAGAATCCTAGGTGGGAGGAGATTATGGAATGGCCTTGAGCTGGACTCTTTCTTGTATGGCCATGGCCAGACCCGTGTTTTTCCTGTAAAACAGAGACTGCATTTAGGAGGAGGCAATGCCTTGAAGCCAAAGAGAGTGCAGTGAAGCAGTGAGGAGGGTGTGGGATGCCCTCTGTCTCCGTGGAGGGGAAGATCTCTGTTCACAAGGCCCCTCGGCCCCAGGGGGTAAATTTGGGGGGGGGCTGGTGTCCTAAAGTTGAGAGATTGCTGCTTTTTTTGAAACTGGGTGGAGCATTCTTAAAAGGGGAACCCTAAAGGCAGTCCTGGTCCATGTGCAGTGATGAGAGCACTGGACATGGAGGGAAGAAGTCACGAGGGCAGATGTTCTCTGGGCAGTGCCACAAGTGACATGGAAACACACGAGTTTTCAATTGTGTTTCTGGGGAGGAAGCCTATGATGCAAGAGGAGACTCCTCTCTCCCTGATGGACTTGAGAGTCGATTATCTAAAGGGTGGTGATGAACTGAAAGTTGATTATCTGAGAGACGGTGATGGAGTGGAAATCTCTGATGTCATTTCATGCTGTGGAGGAAAAGGGGCGAGGAGGAGGAATGTATTTGGAGGGTTTTCATTCTTAGTTTTGTGTTTGCTCCCTTTTAGATGTTGTAGTTAATAAAGTTTATTTCCTTTACTCCTAAATTGGAACCTGCTTTGCTCTGTTCCTGATCACATCTCACAGAAGTCACTAGGGAAAGTGTATTTTCGTGGAGGCACTGGCATTGTGCCAGAGTCAAACCATGAAAGAACTGCAGGTCATAACCTTGTTCATGTCCTCTGATTTTTAAATTTTTCATTTATTTTCTTAAAAATACTAAATAACTAACATTTCCAAAATATTAGAAATCTTCCTTCTCTACACAGGGAAGGTACACTTTGGCATGAAACCTGCAGTGAAAATAAATTCATTGATGTACACGTGTAGATCAAGTCATTCAGAAAAAAATTCATTCTCTGATTTTCTGTGTTCTATATCATACTGTAGATAAAAACAACGTGTGTTGTGATGTTCACATACATGTGCACAGACCTATATATATTTATTTTTCTCTACATTGTTTTTATATAAAGGCACTTAGAAGAACAATCAGATGAGTCTTGACGGGGGGAAAAAAAGGGAGAATTTAGTTTTACAATGCTATTAGCTTCTCTGATGAACTTCTAAAGTAATCTAGGAAAGACATGTTCATTAGAGTCTCATTACTTGGCTGGGTAATTGCTGTTCGTATCAGAAACACAAATCACAAGAAGGGCTTATTAAAACAACCTATTAAAAATCAGACAGACAGACTGCTCTGCAGTATCTGCCACTAAGTCAGGTAAGTAGTCCCAAGGAAATTGCAAAATTGGAAAGTCTTGTTAAGGGTATTTGGTTGCCTTTATGCTTTTAAGAAGAGAGCTTTTTCTTCCCCTGCTATTGTCTGTTTACGAATAACTTATCCCATCTAGTGTGCAGTGAGTCAAAAAATAGGATATCTATCATTTTCTACAGCAGATAATTTCATACACTAATAGACTTTGGTGCTAGGAACCTTATTCATGCTGCTTAATCTTTATTTTTCTTGGTTTCATCCTCTCACTTATTAACTCCTTTTACTCTTATCTATCTGCCTGCTTTAAGTGATCATCCATTGTCACAGCTGGTCACTGCACATCACCTCTCCTCCTGCTGACCTAACCTTCTCTCTGTCCTTTTCCTCTTAACAGGTTCATATTTAACAAGTATAGTTCTGATCCAACAAAGCAGATAAATGTGTCCAGCCCCTGGCACCAGCACCCCCAGGGCCTTTCCCAAAGGGCCCTTTCCAGCCCCTCTGCCCAGCCTGGAGCTGCCGGGGTTGGGTGACCCAAGGGCAGGACCCAGCACTTCTCCTTGTTGCCCCTCACACCACTGGCCTCAGGCCATGGATCCAGCCTGTCCAGCCCCCTCTGCAGAGCCCTCCTGCCCTCCAGCAGATCCAAACTCCCAAACAGCCTGTTGTCATGTGCAAAGTGATGGAGGATGCGCTCAATGCCCTTGTCCAGATCATAAACAAAGACATTAAACCAGACCATATCCAATACTGAGCCTTGGATGACACCACAGTAAGCAGCCAGCAACTGAATTAAATTCTGTTCGCCACCACTCCTTGGCTTTGACCATCCAGATAATTTTTCATGGCACAGCTCTGAGACTTGAGGGCTCAGATGTGTCAGCCCAGGCCTGCTGCAGAGAGAGTAATGGTGTTGCAACTGAATTAAATTCTGTTCGCCACCACTCCTTGGCTTTGACCATCCAGATAATTTTTCATGGCACAGCTCTGAGACTTGAGGGCTCAGATGTGTCAGCCCAGGCCTGCTGCAGAGAGAGTAATGGTGTTCTGTGCAAGAATATAAAAATTCCTCCAGTGATTTTGGAAACCAGCAGAACATTAATATGAAATGGATGTGATATAAAAAGAATGGGAATAGCTCTACCCATACCTATGAAACAAGCAGAGGGAGTGACTGGAAGAGATTTTTTGACTACTTTTATTATGGAAAATGTAAAATGAACTGTACATGAGCAGAACATTTCCAGTTAAATGTCTGAAGTTGAACCTGAACCCCAAACTCTTGTATTCTGTCTCTGATGGTTCTGTGATTTGAAATGGGGCCTGAATTATGAGCAAAGTTGGATATTGTCCTTGGCCTTAACAGCTACAGAAAATCTTCTACATAGTTCAGCTCCAGAAATTCACAG
>NW_024370529.1:15506-18904 GCF_014805655.1 Passer montanus | reverse complement strand
ACCGGGGACCTGAGATGGTGAAAAACAGAATGAAATAATGCTTAGGAATCGTGTTAGATCGCGATTATATCTCGATTTCAGTCTTCATTTAGGCAATTTCATGCAATTCAGCCAACTACACCTCACTCAGTCTGTGCTGCGCTCCCCGTCCCGGTATTGCAGTGCCTCCGGGAACGGTGCACCCCCACGGGGACCTATGAATGGTGAAAAATAGATCGAAAAACTCCTTGGAACACTCTGAAATTGTGGTTATATTGCGATTTCAGCTCTAGCTCTGAAATCGTGACTAGCACTTCCCTTACCCCGTGTCACGTTCATCGTCCCGGTATTGCAGTGCCTCCGGGAACGGTGCACCCCCAACAGGGACTGAAATGGTGAAAAACAGATTTAAAAGCTGTCTGGAGCGTTCTGAAATCGTGACCATATCGCGATTTCAGCTCCAGTTCTGCCGGTTTCTGATCCTCCTGCACTTCACTCATTCCGTGTCACATTCATCATCCCGGTGTTGCAGTGCCTCCGGGAACGGTGCACCCCCACCGGGGACCTCAAATGGTGAAAAACAGATTGAAATTACCTGAAAATAGGTGAAATCGTGATTATGTCGTGATACCAGCTGTGGCTGTGCGGATTTTCAATCTATTTTTCACCAATGCAGGTGCCCGTGGGGATGCACCGTTCCCGGAGGCGCTGCAACACCGGGCCGATGAATGAGTGAAGTGCAGGAGGATCAGCCATCGGCAAAGCCACAGCTGATATCGCGATACAATCACGATATGGGTGATATATGGTTTCGCCCACTATCAAGTAATAATTTCAGTTTCACTCTATTTTTCACAATTCCAATCCCTGTTGGGGTGCACCGTTCCCAGAGGCGCTGCAACACCGGGCCGAGGAACGTGACACGGAATGAACGAGGTGCAGGAGGATCAGCAACCGGCAGAGCTAGAGCTGAAATCGCGATATCATCACGATTTCAGAGTCTTCCAGGTAGTTTTCAACCTATTTTTCATAACAGCTCGTGATCTGATTGGACGAACGCGGACCATGATTTGCATTCGCCACGCTCCTTGTAATTTACCCGATATCTCATTAGCATAACCACGCCTATTAACCAATCAGATCGCAGTGACTGATTGTCTCCCACGTCCTGCACCATCCGACCCCAAAAAGCCCCGAAATCCCCCAAAAACCTCTCTCCCAGCATTCCTTTCGGTCGCGGTTGGCTGCTGTTTTGCATAGCCCCGCCCCTCCGCCCGGCAGCGCGGGAATTTTTAAAGCGGAGAAATGGGGAAAATAACGGGGAAATGGGAAAAATAATGGGAAAAATAATGGGGAAATGGGGAAATAACGGGGAAAATAATGGGGAAAATAACGGGGAAATGGGGAAAATAATGGGGAAAATGGGGAATGTCCCTGGTGTCCCCCTGGTGTCCCTGTCCCTGTGCTGTCCCCAATGTCCCTGATGTCCTCGGTGTCCCCCCACTCTCCCTGTGCTGTCCCTGTCCCTGGTGTCCCTGATGTGCCCAATGTCCCCAGTGTCCCGGCTGTCCCTCCTGTCCTCACTGTCCCTGCTGTCCCTGTCCCTGATGTCCCCCCACTGTCCCTGTCCCCAGTGTCCCTGATGTCCCCCATGTCCCAGGGCTGTCCCCAGGCTGTCCCCGATGTCCCTGTGTCCCTGGTGTCCCTGTCCTCACTGTCCCTGCTGTCCCTGTCCCTGATGTCCCCCCACTGTCCCTGTCCCCAATGTCCCCGTGTCCCCAGGACCTGCTGTCCCCATGTCCCAGGGCTGTCCCCGGGGCTGTCCCCGGGCTGTCCCTGTGTCCCCGGTGTCCCTGTGCTCTCCCTGTCCCTGCTGTCCCCGGGGCTGTCCCTGATGTCCCCTGTCCCCAGGACCTGCTGTCCCTGGTGTCCCTGTCCCTGATGTCCCCCATGTCCCCAGTGTCCCCGTGTCCCGGGACTGTCCCCGATGTCCCTGATGTCCCGGGGCTGTCCCTGATGTCCCCTGTCCCCATGTCCCCAGGACCTGCTGTCCCTGGTGTCCCTGTCCTCACTGTCCCCAATGTCCCCGATGTCCCCGGGCTGTCCCCGATGTCCCCGCTGTCCCCTGTCCCCAGGACCTGCTGTCCCTGGTGTCCCTGTCCCTGATGTCCCCGTGTCCCCGTGTCCCGGGGCTGTCCCCGTGTCCCCGGGGCTGTCCCCAATGTCCCCAATGTCCCTGTGTCCCGGGGCTGTCCCTGATGTCCCCGATGTCCCGTGTCCCCCGTCCCCAGGACCTGCTGCAGAAGTACTCGTACATCCGCAAGACGCGGCCGGACGGGAATTGTTTCTACCGCGCCTTCGGCTTCGCGCACCTGGAGGCGCTGCTGGAGGACGGCCAGGAGCTGCAGCGGTGAGGCCAAAACAGCCCAAAAACAGCCAAAATACCTGAAAAACAGCCCAAAATACCCCAAAACAGCTAAAACCAGCCCCAAAACAGCCCAAAACAGCCCAAAAATAGCCAAAATACCCCCAAAACAGCCAAAAACCAGCCCAAAATACCCCCAAAAACACCCTGAAAATAGCCCAAAATAACAAAAAAACCAGCCCGAAACAGCCCAAAATAACCCAAAACTAGCGCAAAAATAGCCCAAAATACCCCAAAAACAGACAAAACTGACCAAAAAACAGCCCAAAACCAGCCCAAAATATCCCAAAACCAGCCCAAAACAGCCTGAAACACCACCAAAACAGCCCAAAATAACCCCAAAACAGCCCAAAATAACCCCAAAACAGCCCAAAATAACCCAAAACCAGCCCAAAATAACCCAAAAACAGCTCCAAAAACAATCTAGGGAACCCCGAAACACCCAAAACAGCCCCAAAACAGCTCCAAAAGAGCCAAAATAGCCCCAAAACAGCCAAAAATAACCCAAAACCAGCCCAAAACAACCAAAAAACAGCCTAAAACCAGCCCAAAGTAGCCCAAAACCAGCCCAAAATAACCCAAAAACAGCCCAAAAATAACCTAGGGAACCCCAAAACACCCCAAAACAGCCCCAAAATACCCCCAAAATAGCCCAAAAATACACCCAGGGCTCCCAAAAACATCCTGGGGAACCCCAAAACCACCCCAGGGACCACCAAACATCCAGGGAGCCCCCCTGGAACACTCAGAGACCCCCAAAACCCCCAGAAATCACCCCCAAGATTACCCCCAGACCCCTTTGGGTGCCCCCTTGAGCCCCCCGTAAAAATACACCCAGGGCTCCCAAAAACATCCTGGGGAACCCCAAAACCACCCCAGGGACCACCAAACATCCAGGGAGCCCCCCTGGAACACTCAGAGACCCCCAAAACCCCCAGAAATCACCCCCAAGATTACCCCCAGACCCCTTTGGGTGCCCCCTTGAGCCCCCCGT
>NW_024370529.1:10458-13949 GCF_014805655.1 Passer montanus | reverse complement strand
CTGGGGTGGGGTTGGGGGCTCTGAGGGGTTTTGGGGGGCTCAGAAGGGTGAGACAGGTGTGACAGGTGTGTGTGACAGGTGTGTGTGACAGGTGTGACACAGGTGTGACAGGTGTGACAGGTGACACGGGTGACAGCCAGGTGTGTGTGTGACAGGTGTGACCCAGGTGTGACAGGTGTGTGACAGGTGTGTGTGACAGGTGTGTGTGACAGGTGTGTGTGACAGGTGTGTGTGACGGGTGTGTGTGACAGGTGTGACACAGGTGTGACAGGTGTGACAGGTGTGGCACAGGTGTAACGCACCTGACACACGTGTGTCCCCAGCTGATGGAGCTGATCGAGCGCGTGGAGCGCTGCGTGTGTGACACAGGTGTGACAGGTGACACACAGGTGTAACACGCCTGACACACGTGTGTTGCAGCTGATGGAGCTGATCGAGCGCGTGGAGCGCCGCGTGTGTGTGACACAGGTGTGACAGGTGTGACCCAGGTGTGACAGGTGTGTATGACAGGTGTAACACACCTGACACACGTGTGTTGCAGCTGATGGAGCTGATCGAGCGCGTGGAGCGCCGCGTGTGTGTGACACAGGTGTGACACAGGTGTGACAGGTGTGACACAGGTGTGACAGGTGTGTATGACAGGTGTGACACACCTGACACACGTGTGTTGCAGCTGATGGAGCTGATCGAGCGCGTGGAGCGCCGCGTGCCGCTGCCGGAGCTGCTGGCGGCGTTCAACGAGCCGGCCACGTCGGATTACCTGGTGGTTTACCTGCGCCTGCTCACCTCGGGCTGCCTGCAGCGCCACCGGCGCTTCTTCGAGCAGTTCCTGGAGGGCGGCCGCAGCATCAAGGAGTTCTGCCAGCAGGTACGGGCACCTGGGCACCACCTGGGCACCACCTGGGCACCCCCTGGGCACCACCTGGGGCAGCTGGGCACTGTGTGAGGGGTACCAGGGCCACTTCTGTCATATGACGGGCACCTGGGCACTGTGTGAAGGGCACCTGGGGCACCTGGCAGCTCTGCCAGCAGGTACAGGCACCTGGGCACCTCTGTCACTGTGTCTGGGGCACGTGGGCATGTGCCCGTGTGGAAGGAGAGTGACCACGTGCACACCCCACTGACCACTGTGTCCCCCACACCTCACTGACCGTTGTCCCCTCTGTGTCTCCCGGTGTCCCTCACACCCCACTGTCCCCTCTGTCCCCTGTCTGTCCCCAGGAGGTGGAGCCCATGTCCAAGGAGCGCCACCGGCGCTTCTTCGAGCAGTTCCTGGAGGGCGGCCGCAGCATCAAGGAGTTCTGCCAGCAGGTACGGGCACCTGGGCACCACCTGGGCACCACCTGGGCACCCCCTGGGCACCACCTGGGGCAGCTGGGCACTGTGTGAGGGGCACCTGGCAGCTCTGCCAGCAGGTACGGGCACCTGGCACTGGGCAAGGGGCACCTGGGCACCACCTGGGCACCACCTGGGGCACCTGGCACCGCCTGGGGCACCTGGGCACTGTGTGAGGGGCACCTGGGGCACCTGGCACCACCTGGGCACCATGGGAGGGGCACCTGGGAGCCCTCACACCCCACTGTCCCCTCTGTCCCCTGTCTGTCCCCAGGAGGTGGAGCCCATGTCCAAGGAGAGTGACCCACACTTCACTGACCATTGTCCCCATGTCCCCTGACCCCTGTCCCCTGTCTGTCCCCTCTGTCCCCTGTCTGTCCCCTCTGTGTCCCCTCAGGAGGTGGAGCCCATGTCCAAGGACAGTGACCACTGTCTCCTGTGTGTCCCCTGACCATTGTCCCCTCTCTGTCCCCTGTCTGTCCCCAGGAGGTGGAGCCCATGTCCAAGGAGAGGTACGGGCACCTGGGCACCACCTGGGCACCACCTGGGCACCCCCTGGGGCACCTGGCACTGGGCAAGGGGCACCTGGGGCACCTGGCACCACCTGGGCACCACCTGGGCACCACCTGGGCACCCCCTGGGGCACCTGGCACTGGGCAAGGGGCACCTGGGGCATGGGCAAGGGGCACCTGGGGCACCTGGCACCACCTGGGCACCACCTGGGCACCACCTGGGCACCCCCTGGGGCACCTGGGCACTGTACCTGGGGCACCTGGGGGCACCTGGGCACCAGGTGAGGGGCACCTGGCAGCTCTGCCAGCAGGTACGGGCACCTGGCACTGGGCAAGGGGCACCTGGGCACTGTACCTGGGGCGCCTGGGGCACCTGGCACCACCTGGGGGCACCTGGGCACCATGGGAGGGGCACCTGGGGCACCTGGCAGCTCTGCCAGCAGGTACAGGCACGTGGGCACCATCTGAGGGGCACCTGGGCACTGTACCTGGGGCACCTGGGCATCTCTGTCACTGTGTCTGGGGCACCTGGCAGCTCTGCCAGCAGGTACAGGCACCTGGGCACCTCTGTCACTGTGTCTGGGGCACGTGGGCATGTGCCCGTGTGGAAGGAGAGTGACCACGTGCACACCCCACTGACCACTGTGTCCCCCACACCTCACTGACCATTGTCCTCTCTGTGTCTCCCTCTGTCCCCTGTCTGTCCCCAGGAGGTGGAGCCCATGTCCAAGGAGAGCAACCACACCTCACTGACCATTGTCCCCTCTCTGTCCCTTCTGTGTCCCCTGTCTGTCCCCTCTGTGTCCCCAGGAGGTGGAGCCCATGTCCAAGGAGAGTGACCACATCCACTTCTCTGTCCCCTCTGTGTCCCTCAGGAGGTGGAGCCCATGTCCAAGGAGAGTGACCACACCTCACTGACCCCTGTCCCCTGTTTGTCCCTTGTCCCCAGGAGGTGGAACCCATGTCCAAGGAGAGCGACCACATCCACATCATCTCACTGACCATTGTCCCATCTCTGTCCCCCCTGTGTCCCCTCAGGAGGTGGAGCCCATGTCCAAGGAGAGAGACCCACACCTCACTGACCATTGTCCCCTTTCTGTCCCCTCTCTGTCCCCTGTGTGTCCCCTCAGGAGGTGGAGCCCATGTCCAAGGAGAGAGACCCACACCTCACTGACCATTGTCCCCTTTCTGTCCCCTCTCTGTCCCCTGTGTGTCCCCTCAGGAGGTGGAGCCCATGTCCAAGGAGAGAGACCCACACCTCACTGACCATTGTCCCCTTTCTGTCCCCTCTCTGTCCCCTGTGTGTCCCCTCAGGAGGTGGAGCCCATGTCCAAGGAGAGAGACCCACACCTCACTGACCATTGTCCCCTTTCTGTCCCCTCTCTGTCCCCTGTCTGTCCCTTGTCCCCAGGAGGTGGAGCCCATGTCCAAGGAGAGCGACCACATCCACATCATCGCGCTGGCGCGGGCGCTGCACGTCTCCATCCTGGTGGAGTACATGGACCGGGGCGAGGGCGGTGCCACCAACCCGCACGTGTTCCCCGAGGGCTCGCAGCCCCGCGTCTGCCTCCTCTACCGGCCCGGCCACTACGACATCCTCTACAAGTGACCCCCGCGCCCACCGCCCCGCCGGGACCCCCCCGA
>NW_024370529.1:0-10315 GCF_014805655.1 Passer montanus | reverse complement strand
ATGGCTGACGCCCCCTCCCCACCCCCGCAGCGGCCCCCCCGGCGGGGCGGGGGGGCCATGGAGCACCGGGGCCGGTAGGCACGGCCTGGCACCAGGAGCCCGCCCGGAGAGAGGGGAGCCAGGTGAGACCCCAGCCCCAAACACCTGGAGCGGTGGGACCCCCGGGATGGGGGCGCGGGGGGGTTTTGGGGGGTCCCTGGCCTGGGTGTGGGGTCGGGGAGGGGGCTTCAGGAGGTATTTGGGGGGGGTCTTTTAATGGGGGGTGCAGAGGGGTCCCTGCCCTCTCTGTGGGGTCAGGCTGGGGGTCCTGGTCCCCCTCTCCCCGTCCCTCCCGTCGCCCGGGCACCGCGGGGGGGACCCCCCCGCCTGCCGACCCCCACCACCACCATCACCATCCTCATCCTCGCGGCGCTGAGCCCCGCGCGGGCCTGCCCGGCCGTGTGCCGCTGCTCCGGCGGCCGCGTCTACTGCAACGACCGCGGGCTGACGGCCGTGCCCGAGGGGCTCCCGCCCGGTGCCACCACGCTGTTCCTGCAGAACAACCGCATCGGCGACGCGGGCATCCCGGCTCGCCTGGGCCGGCTGCCGGCGCTGCGGGTGCTTTACCTGTACGCCAACGCGCTGGAGCAGCTGCCGGCTCACCTGCCGCCGGCGCTGCGGGAGCTGCACCTGCAGGAGAACAACGTGCGGGGGCTCTGCCGCCGGGCGCTGGCCCGGGCGCCGCTGCTCGAGCGCCTGCACCTGGACGATAACTCGGTGTCGGCGGCCGGCATCGAGGAGGACGCGTTCGCCGAGAACCGCCGGCTGCGCCTCCTCTTCCTCTCGCGCAACCACCTGAGCAGCGTCCCCGCGGGGCTGCCGCCGGCGCTGGAGGAGCTGCGGCTGGACGACAACCGCATCCACACCATCCCGCTGCGGGCCTTCGAGGGGCTGCCGGCGCTGCGGCGCCTGGTGCTGGACGGGAACCTGCTGGCGAACCAGCGCATGGCCGACGACACCTTCAGCCGCCTGGGCAACCTCAGCGAGCTGTCGCTGGGTCGGAACGCGCTGGCGGCGCCGCCGGCCAACCTGCCCCGAGCGCGGCTCCGCCGCCTCTCGCTGGCCGCCAACGCCATCAGCCACGTGCCCGCCGGAGCGCTGGCCAGGATGAGGGCGCTGGAGAGGCTGGACCTGTCGGACAACAACCTGACCACGCTGCCCAGGGGGCTCTTCGACGACCTGGGCAGCCTGAGCCACCTGGGGCTGCGCAACAACCCCTGGTTCTGCGGCTGCAACCTGGCCTGGCTGCGGGACTGGCTGCGGCGCCGCGCCCCGCCGCGCCTGGAGGTGCGGGGGCTGCTGTGCCAGGCGCCGGCCAGGCTGCGGGGGCTGCCGGTGGGCGAGCTGCGGGGCGAGATGGACGCCTGCGAGAGCCCGGGCGGAGCGGCCGCCGCCGCGCCGGGGCTCTGGGTGCAGGCGGCTCCCGGCGGGGCCCTGCGGGTGCGGTGGCCGCCGGCTCCTCCCGGGGCGTCGCTGCGGCTCAGCTGGCTGCGGCCCGGCGGCGGAGCCGTCACCGAGACCTTGGTGCGGGGCGAGCGCGGCGAGTACGTGGTGCGGGCGCTGCAGCCGCGGGCCCCGTACCGGGTGTGCCTGGCCGCCCTGGAGCCCCCCGCCGCCTGATGGGGGGGGGAGGGGGCGGCCTCTTTCTTGGGACACCCCCTGCCCGTTTTAGGGGGGGCCCCTCCCGGGCCCCGGCTCTGAGGACATTGCGGGGGAAACTTTTAGGGGCGTTTTGGATTTTTTAAGGTGTTTTTTTTTGGGGGGTTTTTTGGTTTTTTTTTTTTTTCGGCACCGCGGCTTTTTGCGGGGGGAAAAAACGGCAGATTTGGTGCAGGAATGGGATTTTGGGGGGTGGACAGACCCCGACAGCCACGACCTCCCCCCCCAGCTTGGGGCCTCCCGGAGGCCCCCCCATTCCCCCCCAGGGACCTCGGGGATTCTCCTCCAGGCCACGGGTGAGGGTCCCCCGTGCAAGCCACGCCCCCTTAGTGCAAACCACGCCCCTTTCATACAAACCACGCCCCTTTTGTGCAAGCCACGCCCCGCGAGCGTCCGTTCCCAGCGAGACCTCCGCGCCGCCAGGGGGCGCGCTTCGTCTCCACCTCGCCCTCCTTTCCCCCCCCCTTCCCCGTCCTCTGTGACCAGCGCCGCTCGCAGCCAATGGGAGAAGCGGAAAATTCCAGAAGTCCCTGAGGTGCCCAGCCAATCAGCGCCCAGCGCCGGGAGATTCTACCAATGGGAGCGCGCGGGGGCGGGCCGCGATGCCGGCTTCCGCCGGGGGTGGGCGGCTCTGGTTAGAGGGCGCGCCCCGCTGCGCGCGACAGCCAATGGGAAGGCGGGAGCGCGGGCTGCGGGCGCTGCCGGAGCGGGGCCGGCTCCCAGCGGGGCTCGGGGGTCGCTGCCGGCCTCCGGGCGCTCTGAGGGGATGGCGGGGCCCTGAGGGGGCTCGGGGGGTTTGGCCTTGTCTGGGGGTCTCGGGGAGCTGAGGTGTCTGAGGTCTCAGGGAAGCGCCTCCTTCCTCACGTTCTTGTTCTTTTTCCTTCTCTCCTCTTCGTTTCTCCTTCATCTTCACCTCCCTCATCTTCATCCTTCCGGCCTTGCTCACGCCCCTCGTTGCTGTCGCTCTTCTCTCTCTTCCTGCCACTTGCTCTCCCGTGCCTCTTCATCCTCCTCGTCTTCATCTTCCTCGCACATTCATAATCGTCACCTTCCTCACACTTTCATTCTCGTCTCCCTCACGCCTTCATCCTTCTCGCCTTCCTGACATCTTCGTCCTCCTCATCTTCCTCGCACCTTGCTGCTCCCGGCCCTTCGCTGTTCTCTCTCCGTCCCTTTCCCCTCTTTTCCTTCATCATCATCCCTCCCTGTCCCCTTGCCTTCTCTTCCTCTCCTTCTCCCCGTTCCTGCTCTTTCTCCTCCCTTCCCGTTCCTGTGCCTCCTCTCCCCGTCCCCTTGCCTCTTCCTCGTCTCCCCCTTCCCCAACCTGTTCTCCCTCTCCCCTGTCCCGTGCCTCCTCTTCCTCACCCTCTCTCTCTCCCGTTCCCGTGCCCCCTGTCCCCGTTCCCTCTCTCTCTCTCCCGTTCCCTCTCCTGTTCTCGCTCGGTTCCCGTTCCCTGTCCTGTTCTCTCTCCCGTTCCCTGTCCCATTCCCGCTCGGTCCCGTTCCCTCTCCCGCTCCGTTCACCGTCCCGTTCCCTGTCCCATTCTCGTTCCTCGTCCCGTTCTGTCTCCCTTTCCCGCTCGGTCCCGGTCTCGCTCCATTCCCTGTCCCGTTCCCGCTCCGTTCCTGCTCCGTTCTCCCGTTCCCTCTCCCTTCATTCTGTCTCCCGTTCCTCTTCCCTGTCTCGTTCCCTCTCCCGTTCCCATTCCCTCTTGTCTTCCCGCTCCGTCCCCATTCCCGTTCCCTCTCCCGTTCCCTCTCCATTCCCTCTCCCGTCCCCATTCCCTGTCCCGTTCCCCGTCCCTCTCCGTTCCCGTTCCCTGTCCCATTCCCGCTCCGTTCCCTGTCCCGTTCCCCGTCCTGTCCCCGTTCCCTGTCCCGCTCCGTTCCCTCTCCCGTTCCCTCTCCATTCCCTCTCCCGTTCCCGTTGCCTGTTTCGCTCCATTTTCTCTCCCGTCCCCGTTCCCTCTCCCGTCCCCTCTCCCGTTCCCCGCTCCGTCCCCTCTCCCGTTCCCCGTCCTGTCCCCGTTCCCTCTCCCGTTCCCCGTCCCGTCCCTGTCCCCGTTCCCTTTCCATTCCCGTTCCCCGCTCCGTTCCCGTCCCCTGTCCCGTTCCCTCTCCCGTTCCCCGCTCCGTTCCCTCTCCCGTTCCCGCTCCCTGTCCCGTCCCCGTTCCCCGCTCCGTCCCCTCTCCCGTTCCCCGCTCCGTCCCCTCTCCCGTTCCCCGCTCTGTTCCCTCTCCCGTCCCCTCTCCCGTCCCCTCTCCCGTTCCCCGCTCCGTCCCCGCTCCCCGTCCCGCAGGCTCAGGAGCTGAAGGAGCGGGGGAACCGGGCTCTGGCGGCGGGGGACGTGGGGGCGGCCGTGGGACACTACTCGGCCGCCATCGCGCGGGACCCCAACAACCACGTCCTGTTCAGCAACCGCTCGGCCGCCTACGCGCGCCTGGGCGACTACGGGCGGGCCCTGGCCGATGCCTGCCGCACGCTGGAGCTGCGGCCCGACTGGGCCAAGGTGGGCTGGGGGCTCGGGGGGACGGGGGGGCCTNNNNAGGGTTAGGGGCAGGACTGGGGGGTCTCAGGGGGTCTGACCATGGGGGATGCCGTGGAAGGTCAGGGTGGGGATCTGACCATGGTGGGGAGGGGTCAGGGTGGGGGTCCCCGCCCCACAGGACCCTCAAGTACAGAAGGGCTCTGGGGGGCTAGGGGAGTGCCCTGGGATGGGTTTGGGGTGACCCTGGAGGGTTTTGGGTGTCCCTGGAGAAGTTTTGGGTGTCCCTGAAAGGTTTTGAGTGGCTTGAAGAGATTTTTGGTGTCCCTGAGAGATTTTGAGTCTTCCTGAAAAATTTTGAGCAGCCTGGAGAGGTTTTGGGTGTTGCTGGAAAAATTTTGAGTGTCCCTGAAAGGTTTTGAGTGGTCTGGAGAGGTTTTGGGTGGCCTGGAGAACTTCTGGGTGTCCTTGAGAAGTTTTGAGTGGCCTGGAGAACTTCTGGGTGTCCCTGAGAAGTTTGGTCTGGCCATGGTGGGGAGGGGTCAGGACGGGGGTCTGGCCGTGGTGGGGAGGGGTCAGGGGAGGGTCTGGCCATGGTGGGGAGGGATCAAGGTCGGGGTCTGGCCGTGGTGGGAGGGGTCAGGACGGGGGTCCCCGCCCCACGGAGGCCGGCTCAGCGCTGTGACCCTCTGTGCCCCGCTGTCTGGAGAACTTCTGGGTGTCCCTGAGAAGTTTTGGGTGGCCTGGAGAGGTTCTGGGTGTCCCTGAAAGGTTTTAAGTGGCCTGGAGAGGTTCTGAGTGGCCGTGAAAGATTTTGGGTGGCCTGGAGAACTTCTGGGTGTCCCTGGGAGGCCAGCTCAGGGCCGTGCCCCGCTGTCCCCCCGTGTCCCCAGGGCTACTCGCGGAAGGCGGCGGCTCTGGAGTTCCTGCAGCGCCTGGAGGAGGCCAAGGCCACCTACGAGGAGGGGCTGGCCCGGGACCCGGGCAACGAGCAGCTCCTGCAGGGCCTGCGCGGCGTGGAGACCAGGCTGGCGGGTAGGGGGGCTCTGGGGGAGCTCCTGGGGTGGGTTTGGGGTGGCCCTGAAAGGTTTTGGGTGGCCCAGAGAGTTTCAGGGTGCCAGGGGAGTTTTGGGTGGCTCTGAAAGGTTTTTGGGTGGTCTTGAGAGGTTTTGGGTGGTTCTGGAAGGTTTTGGGTGGTCTGGAGAAGTTTTGGGTGGTTTGCAGAGGTTTTGGGTGTCCCTGAAAGATTTTGAGCGGCCTAGAGAAGTTTGGGTGGCCCTGAAAGGTTTTGGGCGTCCTTGAAGAAGTTTTGAGTGGCCTGGAGAAGTTTTGGGCGTCTTTGAACAGGTTTGGGGTGTCCCTGAAGGGTTTGGAGTGTCTCTGAAAGGTTTGGGGTGTCCCTGAAAGATTTTGAATGGTCTGGAGAGGTTTTGAGTGGCCCTGGAGAGATTTTGGGTGTCCCTGAAAAGGTTTTGAGTGTCCTTGAAAGGTTTTGGGTGTCCCTGGAGAGGTTTTGGGTGTCTATGAAAGGATTTGGGTGGCTTAAAGAGGTTTTGGGTATTCCTGAAAGGTTTTGGGTGGCCTGGAGAAGTTTTGGGTGTCCCTGGAGAGATTTTGTATGTCCCTGAAGGATTTTGAGTGGCCTGAAGAGATTTTTGGTGGCCCTGAAAAAGTTTGAATGGCCTGAAGAGGTTTTGGATGGCCTGAAGAAGTTTGGGTGGCCCCGGAAGGTTTTGGGTGGCCTAGAGAACTTCTGGGTGTCCCTGGAGAGATTTTGAGTGTCCCTGGAATATTTCGAATGGCCTGAAGAGATTTTGGGTCGCCCTGGAAGGTTTTGGGTGGCCCGGAGAAGTTTGGGTGGCCCTGGAAGATTTTGGGTGTCCTATTTTGTATGTCCCTGAAGGATTTTGAGTGGCCTGAAGAGATTTTTGGTGGCCCTGAAAAAGTTTGAATGGCCTGAAGAGGTTTTGGATGGCCTGAAGAAGTTTGGGTGGCCCCGGAAGGTTTTGGGTGGCCTAGAGAACTTCTGGGTGTCCCTAGAGAGATTTTGAGTGTCCCTGAAATATTTTGAATGGCCTGAAGAGATTTTGGGTGGCCCTGGAAGGTTTTGGGTGGCCCTGGAAGACTTTGGGTGTCCCTGGAGAAGTTTTCAGTGGCCCTGAAAAGTTTTGGGTGGCCTGGAGAACTTCTGGGTGTCCCTGGAGAGATTTTGGGTGTCCCTGAAAGATTTTGGGTGGCTCCAAGAGGTTTTGAGTGACCCTGAAGAGGTTTCGGGTGACCCGGGGAGTTTTTGGTGTCCCTGAAAGATTTTTGAGTGACCTGAAGAGGTTCTGAGTGGCCTGGAGAAGTTTTGCGTGGCTCTGGAGAGGTTTTGAGTGGCGTGAAGAGATTTTGGGTGTCCCTGAAAGATTTTGGGTGGCTTGAAGAGGTTTTGAGCGACCCTGGAAGATTTTGGGTGTCCCTGGAGAAGTTTTCAGTGGCCCTGAAAAGTTTTGGGTGACCTGGAGAATTTCTGGATGTCCCTGGAGAGATTTTGGGTGTCCCTGAAAGGTTTTGAGTGGCCTGAAGAGATTTTGGGTGTCCCTGAAGGATTTTGGGTGGCTCAAAGAGGTTTTGAGCGACCCTGGAAGATTTTGGGTGGCCCGGAGAATTTCAGGGTGCCGGGGAGGTGGAGAAGTGCGAATTCGGGCTGTCCAGAGCAGGATTTTTGAACTCCTGAGAGGGATTTTGGGGTGCCTGCCCCGTGTGACCCCGTTGCAGAGCGGAAGCTGCTGAACCCCTTCAGTGCCCCCGACCTGCTGGCGCGGCTCGAGGCCGACCCCCGGACGCGGGGGCTGCTGGGGGACCCCGAGTACCGGCGGCTGCTGGAGACGCTGCGCAGCGACCCCGGGCAGCTGGGGGCGTCAGTGAGGGCCAGCCCCCCCCGGCCGAGGAGCTCCCCCAGAACAAGCAGGAGGTGAGGGGGGGTCCCCAAAACGGGTTTGGGGGTGCCCTGCACACCTGAGGAGCAGCGGGAGGAGACCCCGGGCTGGGCTGGGGGGAGTTTTGGGGGGGTCGAGGGGAATTTGGGGGGGCTCTAGGGCAGGTTTTGGGGTGCTGGAGGAGGAGCTGGGATTTGGGGAGGGTCTCAGGCAGGTTTTGGGGTGAGGGGCCAGATTTAGGGTGAACTCCACAGCGGGAGAAGGAGCTGGGTCATGATGGAAAGATCTGGGTGTGAAATTTGGGGGGATTCCAGCAATTTTAGGGGTTCCCTCAGGTACAGAAGGAGAAGGAATTGGGTCACGGTGGGAGGATCTGGGTGTGAAATGTGGGGTGATTCCAGCTGGTTTTGGGGTTTCCTCCCCCAGGCACAGAGGAAGAAGGAGCTGGGTCATGGTGGGAGGATCTGGGTGTGAAATTTTGGGGTGATTCCAGCCAGTTTTGGGGTTCCTTTCAGGCACAGAAGGAGCTGGGTGATGGTGGGAGGATTTGGGTGTGTAATTTTGGGGTGATTCCAGCCGTTTTTGGGGTTCCTTTCAGGCACAGAAGGAGAAGGAGCTGGGTGATGGTGGGAGGATCTGGGTGTGTAATTTTGGGGTGATTCCATCCAATTTTGGGGTTCCTTTCAGGCACAGAAGGAGAAGGAGCTGGGTGATGGTGGGAGGATTTGGGTGTGTAATTTTGGGGTGATTCCAGCCGTTTTTGGGGTTCCTTCCAGGCACAGAAGGAGAAGGAGCTGGGCAACGCCGCCTACAAGCGCAAGGAGTTCCCGGCGGCGCTGGAGCACTACACCCGCGCCGAGCAGCTGGACCCCACCAACATGACCTACGTCACCAACCAAGCAGGTTTGCCACCCTAAACCCCCCCAGAACCATCCCCCCCGAACCCCCAAACCCCCCTGAACCCCAAATTTCCCCCTCCCTCACAGCCGTGTACTTCGAGACGGGCGAGTACGAGCGGTGCCGGGCGCTGTGCGAGCGCGCCATCGAGGTGGGCCGGGAGAACCGCGAGGATTACAGGCAGATTGCCAAGTGAGTCTGGGGGGCTTTGGGGTGTCTGGGGGGGGTCTCTGCTGTCCCCCCAAACCGTCCCTGTCCCCCCCAAACCGTGGCTGTGCCCCCAGGGCGTACGCACGGATCGGGAACTCGTATTTCCGCGAGGAGCGCTACAAGGACGCCGTGCACTTCTACAACAAATCCCTGGCCGAGCACCGCACGCCCGACGTGCTCAAGAAGTGTCAGCAGGTGACGTGGGGGACACGGGGACGCTGGGGGTGACCCCCCTGGGCCCCCCTGAACCCCCCAATCCCTGCTGCAGGCTGAGAAGATCCTGAAGGAGCAGGAGCGCTTGGCCTACATCGACCCCGACCTGGCGCTGGAGGAGAAGAACAAAGGCAACGAGTGCTTCCAGCGAGGTCTGGGGGGCTCTCAGGGGTCTGGGGTCTCTGAGGGGGCTTTGAGGGGTTTGGGGCACCTCCTGAGAGTGAGGAGGGGGTCTTTTTTAGGGGATTACCCCCAGGCCATGAAGCACTACAGCGAGGCCATCCGGCGCAACCCGCACGAGGCGCGGCTCTACAGCAACCGCGCCGCCTGCTACACCAAACTGCTCGAGTTCCCCCTGGCCCTCAAGGTCTGGGGCTGCCCTCGGGGGGCCTGGGGGGTGGTTTGGGGGTCCTGGGGGTTGGTTTGGGGGCTTTGGGATTGGTTTGGAGGGGTCTTGGGGTGGTTTGGTGGGTTTGGGACTGTGTTTGAGGGTCCTGGGGGTTGGTTTGAGGGGTCTCGGGGTGGTTTGGGACTGGTTTAGAGGGTTCTGAGGGTTGGTTTGGAGGGTCCTGGGGGTTGGTCTGGGGGGTCTTGAGGTGGTTTGGTGGGTTTGGGACTGGTTTAGAGGGTCCTGGGTGTTGGTTGGGGGATTTGGGATTGGTTTGGAGGGTCCTGGGGGTTGGTCTGGGGGGTCTTGAGGTGGTTTGGTGGGTTTGGGACTGCATTTGAGTGTTCTGGGGGCTGGTTTGGGAGCTTTGGAACTGGTTTGAGGGTCCTGAGGGTTAGTTTGGGGGGTCTTGGGGTGGTTTGGGGGGTTTGGGATTGGTTTGGAGGGTCTTGGAGTGGTGTGAGTGCTGTAAGAGGGTCCTGGGTGTTGATTTGGGGGTCTGGGGGCTGATTTGGGGTTAATTTTGGGGGTCCTGGGGTGGGGACCAGTTTGGGGAGGGTGTTAGGGTTGGTTTGAGAGTCTTGGGGTGCTTTGGGAGCACAGAGGGGCCGGGAGGGCTGGGTTTGGGGACAGAGGACACTGTGGGGCTGGGTTTGGGGACAAGGGACACTGGGGGGCTTCTTTGGGGGCACAGAGGGGGTACTGGGGTTGTTGTCAGGGACACTGGGGGGCTCTGGGACCCCCCTGACACCCCCTTTGTCCCCCCGCAGGACTGTGAGGAGTGCATCCGCCTGGAGCCCACCTTCAGTGAGTGGGGGACAGAGGGGACAGGAGGGGACAGGCCCTGCCCTTCCTCTGCTTCAGCCTCATCATCCTCACTGCTCTCCTTCTCCGTGTGTGCTTTCCTTGTCCTGATCTGCCTGGCCCCTCCTGGCCCTCTGTGTCCCCCCTGTCGCTCTGTGTCCCCTCCTGTCCCCGTGTCCCCCCCGGTGCCTGAACCTGTGTACATCCCCCTGAACCTGTGTGTGCCTTTGTCCTTCTGTCTGTCCACACCTGTCCCCATGTCCTCCCTGTCCTCGTGTCCCCCTGTTGTTCCTGTGTCCCCACATCCCTCTGTGTCCCCCCCGTCCCTGTGTCCCTCCCGTTCCCTCCTGTCCCTATGTCCCCCCCGTCTGCCCCTGTCCCACTCTGTCCCTGTGTCCCCCATGTCCCCCTGTCCCCACATCCCTCTGTGTCCCCTCCTGTCCCTGTGTCTCCCGTGTCCCCTGTGTCTCTATGTCCCCTGTGTCCCCACATCCCTCTGTGTCCCCTCCTGTCCCCTCCTGTCCCTGTGTTCCCTATGTCCCCTCTGTCCCCTCCTGTCCCCCTGTCCCCGTGTCCCCCTCTGTCCTTGCTGTTCCCTGTCCCCTTGTCCCCCTGTCCCCACATTCTTCTGTGTCCCCCCCTGTCCCCCCCATCCCCTTGTCCCCCTCTGTCCCTGTGTCCCTCCCGTTCCCTCCTGT
>NW_024370528.1:0-2792 GCF_014805655.1 Passer montanus | reverse complement strand
GTACCTGGGTGACTTCCCTGGCCTTGTTGATGTGGCAGGAGAAATTCTGGAGCCCCAAAAAAGGGATCCACCAACACCAGGAGATACCCGAATCCTTGTTGGTGTGGAAGCTTTGAAAATCCATTTGCCAGGTATCATTGGGATTGTTTCCTCTTTCAGTGATGCCTGGAGGTGATGATTTTTAATTCAAAGGGATCTTTTGAAAACATATTGGACATTGCTCTGTAACAGACATGAAAATTTTGTCCTTTGGACACTGAGGATCTGAGGCCACAGACGGGCCCCCATTGCATCGATTCCCCAGAGCATCGCTGGTGCTTTTCTCCTTGACAAATTGCAGCATCATTTGGGGAGGGCCTGACGTGGTTATTGGGAGTTACCTCTCACCCACCCAGCCTCTTTATTTTGGGCTTTTAGATAAGCAGCCAATTTTCCGTCTGCCCAACTCTATCCAGGCCTCACTTCTGGTTGTGAAATTGCCAGAAAAATTTCTCAGGAATTAACACCAGAATGCTTTGCTGCAAAACCTCTCGTGCACCTTTAATGTGAGTCTATTTCCCAAACGGATTTTTCTATCCCGAAGCTGGTGTGCCCTGGATTGTAGTATGGCCACTTCTTTGGGTAGCTGGATTTTAGCTAGAACACCCAGTGCCTGGTGCTGTCACTGGTACACAATAAGCTCAAAGGAGAGGAAGTCCCATGGGAGATGTGAACATCAGGGCCATCTCTGAGTTACAGAAATCCTGTCCTTCCTCAGGAGTCCAAATCAAAGGTCATTTTGGGGCCTCCTTTGTGGGGGAGATTTCAGGAGACCTGTGGGGTGCTCTTGAAAACAACTCTACATGGCCACAATTGGTCCAGATGAATGTGGGCCATAGCAGTGATGGTTCTCGTCATCCAAGTGGCCAGGAAATCCAATTTGGGAGAAAAGCTTATGTTATATACTCTGCTTTGTGTTCCGGGGGGTGCGTGGCGTCCGGTTTGAGGGGCGGTGTGGTGAGACCGTCCGGTTCGGTCGCTTCACATCGACATCGCTGCATAAACAGATCGCTCAGCAATTTGGGACAGACACGATGTTCCAGGTGCAGACGTGTTACGGCGTAGACATCCGAGAATTCTCCTCCAATCCTAGTGAGGAGGAGGTGCTGATCCCACCCTTCGAGACCTTCGAGGTCACCAGTGTCACCCATGAAGGAGACAGGGCATTGATCCAGCTCCGCTCCAGCGGGACCTTCAGCAGATACAGCTGCGAGTGGCTACGACGTGACATCATGGGGAAAACCTGGAGGACAGGGACACCCACTGTGGGTATGGGGACACCCATGATGAGGCACAGGGGACAATGACACCCACAGGTGATGTGGGACAGGAACAGGGACACCCATGGCATGGCACAGGGATGGGGACCACCACATCTGGGAGGGGACAGGGATGCCCGTGCCAGGGGAGGTCAGGGACAGGGACAGGGAAAGGGACAGAGACAGGGACCACCCTGTGCTGACTCTGTGCCTCCCCTCTGCAGACCAGCTCTGTGGGGAGCGGCCCTGTGTGCTCAATACAGGTGGGCTGGGACCATCCTGACCCCCCTGGCACCCCTCTGACACTGCTCATAGCACCCCCTGTATACCCCCGACGACTGTCAGTCCTAAAGCCCACCATGACCCCCCTGAAACCCCTTGCTCCCTGTATTACCCCACTGCCCCCCTGACACCCTATCATCCCTAAACACCCTTGGCCCCCTGACCACCAATCTCCCTCCTGGCAACCTGACCACCCCCAACCCTCCTACCAGCCAAGGCCCCCATCTCTCCTCACCCTGTGTTACCAACCCCTCTGAAGCCCTGACACACCCCCTGACCCCCCCTGATCCCCACTCCCATGGTCCTCCATCCATCCTGATCCCCCCTCATGGCCCCCCCCTGTACTCCTGTAATCCCTGACCCCTCTCTGACCCCCATCTACACCCTCACCTACATGGACCACTCATCCCCCTCTTCTTCCTCCAAGGCAGGAACATCTCCAGGGCCCCGTCCCATCTCAGAGGGCTCCTCCTGGCCACTACAGCCCTGGCAGTGGCCACCAGGATTGTCTGAGCCATGAAGAAATGAAGGTTACAGTCATCTCCACGATCACCAAGGCCATCATGATCCCCACAGAAAGAGGCAAGCAAAGCTACCAAGGCCACCACTGCCATTTTCCCTGGAGGAAAAAGAGGAAAAAGCAGAAGAGAAGAGAAAAAGAAAATCCTACCTGCTCCCCACCCCCCACATTTCATTAACTCCCCTTTACATCTTTGGACATTGATTTATTTGCATTCTTGCCCAAATTCTGTGAATTCCCACATATTCTGGACTTAAACCCAACCAATCTCTATTTCCACATCCTAATTAATTTAACCTAGAAAGAAATAAGAGGCATGTTTCTTTACAGATTGTGTGAATCTGGTGGTAGATAAGGCCTGTGACTTGTAGATAAGGAAGTGAGTGGAGAAACTATCAGTTTCAGAAAATGTTCTTCCTTGACACGGACCACTGCTCAGACAAGGTCCTGCGAAATTCCTGAACTTCGAGAAGAAGAACAAAGACTTAAGACACTTAGCAATATTGATTTTCCCACTCAGGGTGAAGTTAAAGCTCATTTTAATGGTCATGTGTCTGTGTTATAGAAGGGTGAGGTGTGTAGCAAGGGGGACATGTAGAAGCTGGATTGGGAAGTGTGCACCTTCCGAATACCTCAGCCAATGGGGAAGGGGAGTGGGAGATATGGCTGGGAAATTGGGATAAAAAGGAGGC
>NW_024370527.1:0-730 GCF_014805655.1 Passer montanus | reverse complement strand
CAGCTCCCTCCTCATCCCTCAGCACCCCAAAGGAGCAGCTGCATCCCAAAATCCAGCCTCAAATAAAGCCTTTTTGTCTAAGGCTCTTTGGAAAAGTATCTACAAGTACAACAAATCTTGGTTTGAACAGAAATACAGCCCTGAGCTGCTTCCTCCTCCTTGGAAAAGGCAGAATCAACATCTCCTGCTTGACCCAAATGCAGAGGGCTCAGCATTTTATTTGGCAACAAATGCAACTCAGTCAATATTTACATTTTCCCTCGTTATCAAGAAATGAGAATAAATCAGATGTCCTCTTTGCCTGCATTTGTAAACCTAAGGCTCCAGGACTGTTAAGACTATTTGTAGCCCAGCAAGGGAAATCCTAAATCAGAACAACCTGAAGTGCCTCCCACGTTTATCTAAGAGGGCACAAACTGGAATTATGAGGCTGCTCTGAGTAACAGCTCCCATCACAGTGACCCAGCAGCAAAACCACTCCTGAACTGCAGCTGCCTTAGGCAGGACATGCAGTGAGGAGCAGGCAAGAGACAGGGCCCAAATTCCAGTTTCAGGCTGGCCCTGAAGCTGCTCTGAATGTTGGTGAAACCTCAGAGAATCTCCAGGTGGCCACCTGAGCTTGGGCAGTGCTTGAGCCAGGGGACAAGGGGATTCACAAGGTATTTTCATGGAATTCAGAGATCCCCAGACTTATTTGGGTTGGGAGGGACCTTAAAGAACACCCAGTGCC
>NW_024370526.1:0-705 GCF_014805655.1 Passer montanus | reverse complement strand
TTTCTGGGGTTTTTTGCTCTCACCAGGTGCATTACAGCCCAGGCTGACATTTTGGGGTGAATTCAGAGGATTTTGGGTCTCACCAAACGGGATAAAGCCAGCGGGGGCCGGTTGGAGCGGCTCATGAAGGGGCTGGTTTGGCTCTGTTTTCTGTGATTGTTGAGGATTTTTCTGGGGTTTTTTGCTCTCAGCAGGCAGGACAAGACCCTGGCTGATATTTTGGGGTGAATTCAGGGATTTTTGGGTCTCACCAGGCGGGATAAGGCCAGCGGGGGCCGGGTGGAGCGGCTCATGAAGGGGCTGGTTTGGCTCTGTTTTCTGTGATTGTTGAGGATTTTTCTGGGGTTTTTTGCTCTCAGCAGGCAGGACAAGACCCTGGCTGATATTTTGGGGTGAATTCAGGGATTTTTGGGTCTCACCAGGCGGGACAGAGCCAGCGGGGGCCGGTTGGAGCGGCTCATGAAGAGGCGTTTGAGCACCACGCGGTTGAAGGGAGCGTTGGTGCGGCGAGCCAGGAAGCGGTACAGCTGGAACGGGGACAAAACGGGGGGAAACGGTGAAAAAAGGGAAAAATGGGGGAAAACGGGGGAGATTGGGAAAAAAATGGGGAAAAAACAGGTGAGATTGGGGAAAAATGGGGGAGATTGGGAAAAAAATGAGGAAAATGGGTGAGATTAGGGGGGAAAATGGGGAAAAATGGGGGAA
>NW_024370525.1:0-706 GCF_014805655.1 Passer montanus | reverse complement strand
TTTCATTATATTTCATTTTATTTTATTTTATTACATATTGTATTATATTATATTGTATTATGTTACGTTGTGCTATTTGCTATTAAAATTAGTGATAAAATTACTTTAAAATATATTAATTATGTTGGCAATTAATTACTTAATTAATAATTAGTTATTCCAAATGCATAGGCTTTATTAATTTCTTAATTATTATATTGCATTGCATTGCATTCTTATTCAAATTATTACATTATTACAAGTGAATAATTAATTAAAAATTAATTCCTTAACCCCAATTAATTTTCGGTTGTCCCCTCAAATCATCTCCACCCATCCCAACCCCTCAAACTCCTTCCCTCACCCCCAACTTCCCACCAGAAAACCTTAACAAACCCCAGCAATTGTCCCAAAATCCCCGCTTTTCACCCCAATTTCCAATTTCGCCGCAAAATCCCCCTTTCCCCAAAAAAAATCCCCATTTTTTTCACCCCAAATCCCACTTTTCCCCCAAAACCCCCCTTCTTTCCCCCAAATTTTCAACTTTTCACCCCAAAAAATCCCCCTTTGCCCCCCCAAACCCCCCCATTTCCCACCCCAAAATCCCCGTTTTTTTCCACCTAAAATCCCCTTTCTTCACCCGAAATCCCCGTTTCACCCCAAAATTCCCATTTTTTCACCTCCAAATCCCCCATTTTTCCCCCCAAAAATCCTCTTTTCCCCCCAC
>NW_024370524.1:0-713 GCF_014805655.1 Passer montanus | reverse complement strand
TCAGCGTCCCCTTGTCCCAGAGCCACATCCCGGCCGTGGGGCAGGGGACGAAGGGGGACGGCGGGGGGCTGAGGGCGCGGTGATGTTGTTTTTCCGATCAGCTGCAGTACTTGAGCTCCAAAGGCTTTGTAGCTTTTGGGCTCGGCGCTGTTTTGCTTTGCGCTGATCCAGGGCCGTGCCTGGCTGCCCGGGGCTCCGCAGGGTGGGCTCGGGGCCGCGGGCAGGAGGCCAAGCCCTGCTCTCCCCGCTCTGGGGGCTCTTCCCTGGGAGCCAGGCCAAGCAAGCCCTCAGCAGGCAGAGGATGCACTAAGTGGATTCTCAGATGGTGAACACAGGCTGTGTGCTCTCCACCTCCTTCTAGAACGCTTCTCTTCCTTCCACCCCTGCCCTTTTCTTCAAAGCCTATGACCATTTCAGACTGCTGGCCCTCTCTTCTACCTGATCAAAACTGGCCAGGAAGGACACAAATTTGCAGAAGAAAGTCTCACAGAAGACAGATATTTGCAGCCTAATGTCTAAGCAAAGAAAACATTGCATTTTGAGGGAAAATTGTTATCATTTTTAAAACCTGTTCTGTAACTTAAGAGATACAACAAAGTCAACAACAAAATAAAAATAACCTTTAAAAAACCCCAAAGCCTAAATATTTCAGAGCAGCAAAACCCTGCAGTGGGCTTACAGGAGGTCACAACCTGAGCCAAACCACCACCACC
>NW_024370523.1:0-688 GCF_014805655.1 Passer montanus | reverse complement strand
TTCATCTGTTCACTAGGCAGGGGTGGTTTGAAGGGGTGGATTTACTTTCCCACCCAGTCTTGCTGTCCCCTGCCAGGACTGGAGGTGGTGAGTGGCACAGCACAGTGTTGTCTTGGTTTCTGCCTTCTGACTGTCCCACCCCATTTCTAGGTGAACAGCACAAAGGTTTGTCCTGATCCCCTCAGTGATCTGTCCCAGCTCCAGGACTGTAGTGTCTTCATCAGGATTATCCACAAAATGTGAGTATGGGGAGCTGTGTACACATTTCAAACCACGCAGCTGGGTCTGTGCTGTCCCTGGAGCCTTGGCCCCCAGGAGCTAAGAGGCTCCTGTCTTGGGCAGGGTGGGAGTGGGGGTCTTGGGGTATTCACTCCTCCTCTGGCATATGCAATGCTGGGATCTGCATCTCCTCTGTGCCACTGCACAGCTGGGATCTGCTTGCAGAGCTGTTGGGTCTCACAGAGCTGCCCAGGGAACGTTTTGGTCAGAGTTCCTGTCATTTGAGACTTGTTATCACATCTGGCATTTAACATCTGGGTTCGCTCCTGGCATTGAAGAAAAGACCTGAGTGCTGCTCCTAGTGGCACAGGGGTTCCTGCAGCTGCACAGGAGATTATCCATTTCTTTTGATGCTGCTCTGGTGAGGGAACAGCCCAGTAAGTTTTCCTGAGTGGCAGCCTTGGGATCC
>NW_024370522.1:0-706 GCF_014805655.1 Passer montanus | reverse complement strand
GGGGATTCAGGGCACCCTAAAAACTCCCCGGGGGCTGGAGGTGTCACAGGTGTGTCAGGGGAATGGGGTTTGGGGAGATTCAGGGCACCCCAAAAATCCCACAGGGCTGAAGGTGTCACAGGGCTCAGGTGGGCTCAGGGGAACTGGGTCTGGGGGGATTCGGGGCACCCCAAAAACCCACAGGGCTGGAGGTGTCACAGGTGTGTCAGGGGAATGGGGTTTGGGGAGATTCAGGGCACCCCAAAAATCCCACAGGGCTGAAGGTGTCACAGGGCTCAGGTGGGCTCAGGGGAACTGGGTTTGGGGGGATTCAGGGCGCCCCAAAAACCCACAGGGCACTGGAGGTGTCACAGCTGTGTCAGGGAAATGGGGTTTGAGGGGATCCAGGTGTCCAGGGATGTCCCAAAGGTCCCTGTGGGGTCCCCACAGGGTTTGGGGGTGCCCAGTTTTTGGGGATCCCCAGTTTAAGGGGATCCCAGTTTCTGGGGTGCCCAGTTTTGGGGGTTCCCAGTTTTGGGGGTGCCCCGTTTTGGGGTGCCCAGTTTTAGGGGTCCCTGATTTTTGGGGATCCCCGGTTTTTGGGGATCCCCAGTTTTTGGGGGTTCCCAGTTTTTGGGGGTTCCCAGTTTTTTTGGGTTCCCAGTTTTTGGGGGTCCCCAGTTTTTGGGGTGCCCAGTTTTAGGGGTGCCCCGTTTTTGGGGTGCCC
>NW_024370521.1:0-720 GCF_014805655.1 Passer montanus | reverse complement strand
AAAAAGAATCAAACTAAAGCAAGATGTGTATGGTACATACATTTTGACATCAAGGTAAATAAAAATCCTAGGGATACTTTTCATGAGGAAAAATTATTTACTGAGCCTCTGTTTTTGACAGATAACCAAAGGTAATTTTCCTGAGTCTTGTGTGGCTGTTCCATACAGTATATATCAATAAATGACAATTGTTTGTGATAGGCCTTTTAAAGTGTGTTTGTGTGTCTGTAGTCATTTACATCTTTGGGAGAAGAATTTGTAGGAATTTTCACTGGTGAGTTTCACTTCACTGTCCAGTGTGGTGGTTTTAGTTTGAAACGGGGTAGAAACACTAATTCTGTGTAGTGGTTTTGATTTGCTAATTTGAGATTTTGTTAATTTTGAGATTTCTTGGTTAAAGAATGTGGTGGCTTTGGTGTAGGTTAATTACTAATGTGCTTAATTCTTGTTGTGAGATAGGATTTGGAGAAAGTTAAAGTAGGCTTAAAACTTTAAAAGGATAGAAACAAAAATGTATTAACAGTTATTAAAATAAAGGGTAATAGGAATTGGAATAAAACCTTTAGAATAGCTTTGGTTTTTTGTGGCTGTTCCATACAGTATACATCAATAAATGACAAGTGTTTGTAATTGGCCTTTTGAAATGTGTTTGTGTGAGTGTAGCCATGCACATCTGTATGTAGAAGGGTTTTTTGGGAGAAGAATTTGTAGGAATTTTCA
>NW_024370520.1:0-706 GCF_014805655.1 Passer montanus | reverse complement strand
ACTGGGAGCACTGGGAGCACTGGGAATGACCGGAGAGGAACTGGGAGAGACTGGGAGGGGACTGGGAGGGACTGGAGAGGAACCGGGAGTACTGGGAGCAACTGGGAATGGCACTGGGAGAGACTGGGAGCAACTGGGAGAGGAACTGGGGGGGACTGGGAGCACTGGGAGAGACTGGGAGAGACTGGGAGAGACTGGAGAGGAACTGGGGGGGACTGGGATGGACTGGGGGGGACTGGGACGGGCACTGGGAGCACTGGGAACACTGGGAGGGGCTCCGGTGGGGACTGGGAGGGACTGGGAGCACTGGGAGGGACTGGGCGCGGTCACTGGGGGTCACTGGGGTTACTGGGCGTTACTGGGAGGAGTCACTGGGGTTACTGGGAGGGGTTACTGGGGACACTGGGAGTCACTGGTGTCCCAGTTTGGGGTCCCCGGGGGTTACTGGGAGTTACTGGGTGTTACTGGGAACCGTTACTGGTGTTACTGGGAGGGGTCCCTGGTGTCCCTGGGCTGTTACTGGTGTAACTGGGCGTTACTGGGAGTTACTGGGAGGGGTCCCTGGGGTCACTGGGGTCACTGGGCCGTTACTGGTGTAACTGGGAGTTACTGGGAGGGGTAGCTGGGCGGTGCTGGTGTGGAGTTACTGGGAGGGGTCCCTGGGGTCCCTGGGTGTTACTGGGAGTCACTGGTGTCCCAGTTTGGG
>NW_024370519.1:0-706 GCF_014805655.1 Passer montanus | reverse complement strand
AATGTCATTGGGGACCCCAAAATGTCACCCCAGGACCCCAAAAATGGCACCAAGGACCCCAAAATGTCACCGGGGTCACCCCAATGTCACCAGGGCCACCCCAAAATGGCACCCAAAGTGCCCGGAATTCCCCCAAATCCCCAGAATTGCCCAAAACCCCCGGAATTCCCCCAAAATCCCCAGAATTCCCCCCAGAACTGCCCAAAATCCCCAGAATTCCCCCAGAATTGCCCAAAACCCCCAGAATTCCCCCAGAATTGGCCAAAACCCCCGGAATTCCCCCAAAATTGCCCAAAATCCCCAGAATTCCCCCCAAACTGCCCCAAAATCCCCGGAATTCCCCCAGAATTGCCCAAAATGCCTGGAATTCTCCCCAAACTGCCCCAAAACCCCTAGAATTCCCCTAGGAACATTCCAAAATCTCCCCAGAATTGCCCAAAATGCCCAGAATTCCCCCCAAAATCCCCAGAATTCCACCCAAAATATCCTGGAAATCCCCAGAATCCTCCCCAGAATGTCCCAAAATCCCTGGAATTCTCCCCAAAATGTCCCAAAATCCCTGGAATTCTCCCCAAAAAGTCCCAAAACCCCCGGAATTCTCCCCAAAAAGTCCCAAAATCCCCGGAATTCTCCCCAAAAAGCCCCAAAACCCCCGGAATTTCCCCCAAAAAGTCCTCAAATCCCCGGAATTCTCCCCAAAAAGCCC
>NW_024370518.1:18507-18797 GCF_014805655.1 Passer montanus | reverse complement strand
GGGGGGAAAATCCGGGGGTTTTGGGGCAAATTCTGGGGATTTTGGGCAAATCCGGGGCAAATCCGGGGGTTTGGGGGAAATTCAGGGGTTTTTGGGCACATGTGGGGCAAATCCGGGGATTTTGGGAAAATCCAGGGGAAATCCGGGGGTTTGGGGAAATCTGGGGAAAATCTCGGGGGTTTGGGAGAAATTCAGGGGGTCTTGGGCAAATCCGGGGGGTTTGGGGCAAATTCTGGGGCTTTTGGGGCTTTTGGGGATCGGGGGGGTTTGGGGGAAATTCCAGGGATTTT
>NW_024370518.1:2813-18301 GCF_014805655.1 Passer montanus | reverse complement strand
GGGGGGTTCGGGGGCGATTTTGGGCTGATTTGGGGCTGTTTTGGGGGTGGTTTTGGGCTGATTTGTGTGGATTTTGGGGCAGTTTCTGGGGCTGGTTTTGGGGTGATTTCAGGGTGGTTTTGGGGTGATTTTTGGGATGATTTCTGTGTGTTTTAGGCTGGTTTTAGGGCTGGTTTTTGGGTTATTTTGGAGGTGGTTTTGGGGTGATTTATGTGGATTTTGGGGCAGTTTTTGGGTCAGTTTTTGGGGGTGTTTTTGGGCTGATTTGTTTGGGTTTTGGGTCAGTTTTGGGGGTTGGTTTTGGGGTGATTTGTGCGGGTTTTGGAGCAGTTTTCAGGGCTGGTTTTGGGGCAGTTTTTGGGGTTATTTTGGGACAGTTTTTGGGGTGATTTGTGGGTGTTTTGGGGCAGTTTTCGGGGGTAATTTGGGGGTGATTTGTGGCTGTTCTGGGTCAGTTTTTGGGGTGATTTCTGGGTGTTTCTGGGTCAGTTTTTGGGGTGATTTCTGGGTGTTTCTGGGTCAGTTTTTGGGGTGATTTGTGGGTGTTTTGGGGCAGTTTTCGGGGGTAATTTGGGGGTGATTTGTGGCTGTTCTGGGTCAGTTTTTGGGGTGATTTCTGGGTGTTTCTGGGTCAGTTTTTGGGGTGATTTGTGGGTGTTTCTGGGTCAGTTTTTGGGGTGATTTGTGGCTGTTGTGGGTCAGTTTTTGGGGTGATTTCGGGTCGGTTTTTGGGGTGATTTGTGGCTCACACCTGAGCACACCTGTGGGTCGGTTTTTGGGGTGATTTCGGGTCGGTTTTTGGGGTGATTTGTGGCTGTTCTGGGTCAGTTTTTGGGGTGATTCCGGGTCGGTTTTTGGGGTGATTTGTGGCTGTTCTGGGTCAGTTTTTGGGGTGATTTCGGGTCGGTTTTTGGGGTGATTTGGGGTGTTTCTGGGTCAGTTTTTGGGGTGATTTCGGGTCAGTTTTTGGGGTGATTTCGGGTCGGTTTTTGGGGTGATTTGTGGCTGTTCTGGGTCAGTTTTTGGGGTGATTTCGGGTCGGTTTTTGGGGTGATTTCTGGGTGTTTCGGGTCGGTTTTTGGGGTGATTTGTGGCTGTTTCGGGCCGCTGCTGGCAGCACGAGCTGCGGGGGCACCAGGACCTGGTGCACGTGGTGGCGCTCAGGGAGCAGCTGCCCCAGGTGCTCTCGGGGGGCGAGGACGGCACCGTGCGCCTCTGGGGTGAGTGGGGGCCCCAAAATACCTCAAAATCAACCCAAAAATAACCCCAATCTGCCCTAAAAATACCCCAAAAATCCAGCCCGAAATCCACCCAAAAACCCAGCCCAAAATCCATCCCCAAATCACCTGAAATCAACCCAAAATCTGCCCAAAATCCACACAAAAATTCCCCAGAATCCAGCCCAAAATCCACCCTGAAAAACCAGCCCCAAATCCCCCGAAATTCACTCAAAAATCCAGCCCAAAATCCACCCTGAAAAACCAGCCCCAAATCCCCCGAAATTCACTCAAAAACCCAGCCCAAAATCCATCCCCAAATCACCTGAAATCAACCCAAAATCTGCCCAAAATCCACACAAAAATACCCCAGAATCCAGCCCAAAATCCACCCTGAAAAACCAGCCCCAAATCCCCCGAAATTCACTCAAAAATCCAGCCCAAAATACCCCTAAATAAACCCAAAAATCCAGCCCAGAAACCCCAAAAATCACCCAAAAATCCACCCCGAAATCCAGCCCAAAACTCTGAAAAATCACCCCGAAATCTCCCCAAATTCCACCTCGAAAATACCCCAAAATCCAGCCCCAAAATCCAGCCCAACAATGTGCCAAAATCACCCCAAAACCGCCCCAAAATCCACTCCCAAAATCCTTGAAAATCGCCCCAAAATCCACTCCCAAAACCCCTGAAAATCACCCCAAAATCCAGCCCAAAAATGTGCCAAAATCACCCCAAAACTACCCCAAAATCCACTCCCAAAATCCTTGAGAATCACCCCAAAATCCAGCCCAAAAATGTGCCAAAATCGCCCCAAAATCCACTCCCAAAACCCTTGAAAATCGCCCCAAAATCCACTCCCAAAATCCTTGAAAATCACCCCAAAATCCAGCCCAAAAATGTGCCAAAATCACCCCAAAATCCACTCCCAAAATCCTTGAAAATCACCCCAAAATCCAGCCCAAAAATGTGCCAAAATTGCCCCAAAATCCACTCCCAAAATCCCCCTTGAAAATCGCCCCAAAATCCCCCAAAATCACCCCGAAATCCACCTCAAAAATTCACCCAAAACTCCAATCACCCCAAAATCCAGCCCAAAAATGTGCCAAAATCACCCCAAAACTACCCCAAAATCCACTCCCAAAATCCTTGAGAATCACCCCAAAATCCAGCCCAAAAATGTGCCAAAATCGCCCCAAAATCCACTCCCAAAATCCTCGAAAATCACCCCAAAATCCAGCCCCAAAATGCCCCAAAATCACCCCGAAATCCACCTCAAAAATTCACCCAAAACTCCTTAAAACGCACCAAAAATCCGCCCCAAATTTACCCCAAAATCCACCTCAAAATTTACCCCAAAATCCCCCAAATTTACCCCAAAATTACCCCAAAATCCAGCCCAAAAATGTGCCAAAATTGCCCCAAAATCCACTCCCAAAATCCCCCTTGAAAATCGCCCCAAAATCCCCCAAAATCACCCCGAAATCCACCTCAAAAATTCACCCAAAACTCCTTAAAATGCACCAAAAATCCGCCCAATTTACCCCAAAATCCCCCAAATTTACCCCGAAATTCCCCAAAACCACCCCGAAATCCACCTGAAAATTCCCCCGGATTTTCCTAAAATCCCCCAAATTCACCCCAAAATTTTCCCAAAATCCCCCAAATTCACTCCAAAATTTTCCCAAAATCCCCCAAATTCACCCCAAAATTTTCCCAAAATCCCCCAAATTCACCCCAAAATTTTCCCCAAAATCCCAAATTCCCCCAAAATCCCAAATTTCCCAAAATCGCCCAAACTCTCCCCAATTGTGCAGATCTGCGCACGGGCTCGCAGGTGCAGCTGATCGAGGTGCACAAGTACCAGGTGCGCACTGGCGCTTCTCGAGGGGCCGGGCGGCCGGGGGCGGGGGCGGGGGCGGCAGGTCCAGCAGCACCAGCCCCGCCCCCCCCGAGTGCTCCAAGATGGCGGCGTTGAGGCGCTCGGCCGCGTGCATGCGCCGCACGTTCCCCCTGACCAGTATGGACCAGTATAGACCAGTATGAACTGGTATGGACCGGTATGGACTGATACAAACCAGTACAGACCGGTACAGACCAGTATAGACCAGTACAAACCAGTATAAACCGGTATAAACCAGTATAAACCAGTAGGGACCAGTACAGACCAGTAGGGACCGGTACGGGGTGGTATAACCAGTGAAAACCAGTATGGACCAGTATAGACCAGTATAGACCAGTATAGACCAGTAGGGACCAGTATAGACCAGTAGGGACCAGTACGGGGTGGTACGGGGTGGTATAACCAGTGAAAACCAGTATAGACCAGTATAAACCAGTATAAACCAGTATAAACCAGTACAAACCAGTATAGACCAGTAGGCACCGGTATGGGGTGGTATGGGCTGGTATAACCACTGAAAACCAGTACGGACCAGTATAGACCAGTATAAACCAGTATAGACAAGTATAAACCAGTATAGACCAGTATAGACCAGTATAGACCAGTATAGACCAGTATAGACCAGTATAGACCAGTATAGACCAGTATAGACCAGTATAGACCAGTATAGACCAGTATAGACCAGTATGGACTAGTGTATATTTAAAAGGGGGCGTGTCCCGACGTGGCCCCGCCCCCAGGTGTGCGGGGGCGGCCCCGCCCTCACGCTGTGGCACCTGCGCTCGGGGACCCCGACCACGGTGTTCCCCCTGCCCCTCCCCCAGCACCACGCGCTCTTCCACCAGGACATGGTGAGTCCAGTTCAGACCAGTATAAACCAGTACAAACCAGTATAGACCAGTACGGACCAGTACGGGGTGGTATAACCACTGTAAACCAGTACAGACCAGTGTAAACCGGTAGAGACCAGTACAGACCAGTATAGACCAGTAGGGACCGGTACGGGGTGGTACGGGGTGGTGTAACCACTGAAAACCAGTACGGACCAGTATAGACCAGTATGGACTGGTATAAACCACTATGGGCTGGTATAACTGGTATAAACCAGTACAGACCAGTATAAACCAGTATAGCCCAGTATAACCCAGTCTGTCCCAGTGTAACCCAGTATAACCCAGTATCTGTTCCCAGTACATCCCAGTATAACCCAGTCCATCCCAGTATAACCAGTATCTATCCCCAGGTGCTCTCGGGCGGGGTCGGCCCCGCCCTGCACCTGCTGCAGCCCCAGTATAACCCAGTATAACCCAGTATAGCCCAGTATCTGTTCCCAGTTTGTCCCAGTCCATCCCAGTATAACCAGTATCTATCCCCAGGTGCTCTCGGGCGGGGTCGGCCCCGCCCTGCACCTGCTGCAGCTCAGCGGGGACGTGCGGGGGAGGGTCCCGGTGTCGCCCCCCGCCCTCCGGAGCCTCTGCCTGCACCCCCGCTCACCTGAGCACCAGGTGAGCCAAAATCACCTGAAATCACCCCAAAATCCACCCCCAAACCTGCCCCAGCCTCTGCCTGCACCCCAGGTCCCCTGAGCACCAGGTAACCCCAAAATCACCGGAATTCACCCCAAAATACACCCGAAAATACACCCCCAAACCTGCCCCAGCCTCTGCCTGCACCCCAGGTCCCCTGAGCACCAGGTAACCCCAAAATCACCTAACAGCTGAGACACACCTGGGCACAGCCAGGAACAGCCCCAAGATCGACGTCTTCACCAACCTGGGCTACCGGGCGTTCTCATTGACCGTTACCTGAGAGCACCTGGGCACACCTGGGCACACCTGGGAACACCTGGGAACAGCTGAGACACACCTGGGCACAGCCAGGAACAGCCCCAAGATCGACGTCTTCACCAACCTGGGCTACCGGGCGTTCTCATTGACCGTTACCTGAGAGCACCTGGGCACACCTGGGCACACCTGGGCACACCTGGGCACACCTGGGACACACCTGTGACACACCTGAGCACAGCCGGGAACAGCCCCAAGATCGACGTCTTCACCAACCTGGGCTACCGGGCCTTCTCCCTGACCGTTACCTGAGACACACCTGGGATACACCTGGGACACACCTGAGAGCACCTGAGACACACCTGGGAACACCTGGGCACACCTGGGCACACCTGAGTCTCACTTGTGCTCACCTGGGCTGTTCTCACCTGTTCCCACCTGCCTGAGCCCATCTGAACCTCACCTGGGCTCACCTGGGCTGTTCTCACCTGCCTGAGCTCACCTGTGCTCACCTGGGCTCACCTGGGCTGGGCTCACCTGGGCTGTTCTCACCTGTCTGAGCTCACCTGGGCACACCTGTCTCTCACCTGTTCCCATCCGTGCTCACCTGGATCTCACCTGAGCTCACCTGAGCTCACCTGAGCTCACCTGTGCTCACCTGAGGACAGCTCAACGTCACCTGTTCTCACCTGGGGTCACCTGCGTGTGCTCACCCGAACCTCACCTGGGCTCACCTGGGCACACCTGAGTGAGTCTCACCTGTTCTCACCTGTTCCCATCTGTGCTCACCTGAACCTCACCTGGGCTCACCTGAGGACAGCTCAACGCCACCTGAGCTCACCTGGGCTCACCTGAGCTCATCTGTGCTCATCTGAACCTCACCTGTGCTCACCTGGGCTGCTCTCACCTGTTCTCACCTGTCTGTGCTCACCTGAGCTCACCTGGGCTCACCTGGGCTGGGTTCACCTGGCTGTTCTCACCTGTCTGAGCTCACCTGTGCTCACCTGGATTTCACCTGAGCTCACCTGTGCTCACCTGAGGACAGCTCAACGTCACCTGTTCTCACCTGTCGGTGCTCACCTGAGCTCACCTGGGCTCACCTGAGCTCATCTGTGCTCATCTGAACCTCACCTGTGCTCACCTGAGGACAGCTCAACGTCACCTGTTCTCACCTGAGCTCACCTGGGCTGTTCTCACCTGCCTGTGCCCACCTGGGCTCACCTGTGCTCACCTGGGCTGGGTTCACCTGGGCTCACCTGTTCTCACCTGTCTGGGCTCACCTGGGCTCACCTGGACCTCACCTGAACCTCACCTGGGCTGGGCTCACCTGTGCTCACCTGAGGACAGGTGAACCTCACCTGTGCTCACCTGAGCTCACCTGGGCTGTGCTCATCTCTCTCACCTGTTCTCACCTGTTCTCACCTGTGTCTCAGCTGTCCCCGCCCGTGCTCACCTGGGCTCACCTGAACCTCACCTGAGCTCACCTGAGGACAGCTCAACGTCACCTGTTCTCACCTGGGGTCACCTGTGTGTGCTCACCTGAGCTCACCTGGGCTCACCTGGGCTGGGTTCACCTGGTTGTTCTCACCTGTCCATGCTCACCTGTTCTCACCTGAACCTCACCTGTGCTGGGTTCACCTGGCTGTTCTCACCTGGGTTGTTCCCACTTGTGTTAAAAGGGGGTTAAAAATGGATAGAATTGGGGTTAAAATGGGACCACGGCAAGACCACCCTGACAGCCGCCATCACTAAAGGTGAAAATGGGGTAAAAAAGGGAAAAAATGGGAAAAAAGTACAAAAAACGGGGTTAAAATAGAGAAAAATGGGGAAAAACGGGGTTAAAATGGGTAAAAAGGGGTTAAAAATGGATGGAAATGGGGTAAAAATGGGGTTAGAATGGGATCATGGTAAGAGCACCCTGACTGCTGCCATCACCAAGGGTGAAAATGGGGTAAAAAATGGAAAAAACGGGAAAAAAATACAAAAAAAGGGGAAAAACGGGTTAAAAGGGGTTAAAAATGGGGTTAAGATGGGTAAAAATGGGGGGAAATGGGGTTAAAATGGGATCATGGTAAGAGCAGCCTGACAGCTGCCATAACTAAAGGTGAAAATGGGGTAAAAATGGGAAAAAATGGGAAAAAATACAGAAAAATGGGAGAAAATGGAGAAAAACTGGCAAAAAATGGGTTAAAAATAGGTTAAAAATGGGATTAAAATGGGGGAAATGGGTTAAAGTGGGAGCGTGGCGAGAGCACCCTGAGTGCTGCTGTAACTAAAGGTGAAAATGGGGTAAAAAATGGGAAAAATGGGAAAAAATACACAAAAATGGGAAAAAAATGGCAAAAAACGGGTTAAAAATGGGTTAAAAATGGAGAAAAATGGGTTAAAAATGGGGAAAAATGGGTTAAAAGTGGGGAAAAAATGGGATCATGGCAAGAGCACCCTGACAGCTGCTGTAACCAAGGGTGAAATGGGGCAAAAACTGCAAAAAACGGGAAAAATGGGTTTTAAAATAGAGAAAAATGGGGGGAAACGGGGGAAAAATGGGGGAAAATGGGGAAAAAATGGGAGAAATGGAGTGAAATGGAGTAAAAATGGGGAAAAATGGGGGAAAAATGGGAAAACCTGGGAGAAATGGAGTGAAATGGAGTAAAAATGGGGAAAAATGGGGGAAAAATGGGAAAAGCTGGGAGAAATGGAGTAAAAATGGGGGAAAATGGGGAAAAATGGGAAAACCTGGGAGAAATGGAGTAAAATGGGGGAAAAATGGGGAAAAGGGCAAAAAAGGGCCAAAAGCAGGGGCTGGGACAGAGAGAAGAGGATTTTGGGGGGAATTCCGGGGTTTTTGGGCCTAATCCCGGCATTTTTGAGATTGGAGGGTTCTTTCAGCTCCGAGCTGATTTTGGGGTGAATCACTGAGGTTTTGGGTCCCCCAGTGCTCTCAGCGGGGGGCGGGGCTGGATCTGGGCTGCGTTTTGATGCAAATTTTGGGTTTTTTGGTGCGAATTTCGGGATTTTTGGGCCGAATTTGGGGTTTTTGGGTCCGGGGGGGTTCCTGCAGCACTGAGCTGATTTTGGGGTGAATCACGGAGGTTTTGGGTCCCCCCCTGCAGTGCTGTCGGCAGGGGGCGGGGCGCAGTTCCGGCCCTACGAGGAGATCGACAGCGCCCCCGAGGAGAAGGCGCGCGGCATCACCATCAACGCAGCGCACGTGGAGTACAGCACCCCGAGGAGGCACTACGCCCACACCGACTGCCCCGGGCACGCCGACTACGTCAAGGTGGGAACAGCCCCGGGTTTTGGGGGGAAAAATGGAGATTTTGGGAAAAAACGGAATTTCGGGGGGAAAAAAGTGAATTTCGTGGGAGAAAAGGTCAAGTTGTGGAGGGAAAAAGAAAAAGTGAGAGGAGAAAATCAAGTTAGTGGTCAAAGCCTCAAGTCTGGGGAAAAAGGACATGATTTTGGTGGAAAAAGCTGAGTTTTTGGGAAAAAAGTGGAGTTTTGGGGGAAAAAATGAGATTTGGGGGATAAAACCTGTTTTGTGGGGAGGAAAGGTGACTGAAGGGGAAAGAAGAAAAATTATGGGTAAAAATCCTGAGTTTGGGGGAAAAAAGTGTGGAATTTGGGGAGAAAACCTGAATTTTGGGGAAAAAACGGAGTTTGGGGGAAACCGCAAAGAAATAGGAAAAAAACGCAGAAAAGACCCAAAATCTGCACCCCAAAAGGGCTCTGGGGTAACACTGTGTGCCCTGGAAATGGGGATTGAGTCAAGGTGGGGCACCCCCAAAACCTGCGCCCCAAAAAACCCCGGGTTTTGGGGAGAAAAATGGAGATTTTGGGAAAAAACGGAATTTCGGGGGGAAAAAAGTGAATTTTGGGAGAAAAAACGCCGAGTTATGGAGGAGAAAATGAGATGTGGGAGGGGAAAAATTGAGTTAGAGGTGAAAGCCACAAAATTGGGGGAAAAACCAGAATTTTGGGGAAAAAACTGAGTTTTGGGAAAATTCCTTCAAATTACCCCCAAAAAATCCCCCAAATTCTCCCAAAACTCCCCCAAATATCCCCCAAAACTCCCCCAAATTCCTCCTGAAATTCCCCTGAAATCCCCCCCAAATCCCCAAAGATTCCCCAAAAAATTCCCCCAAATCCCATAAAAATCTCTGAATTCCCCCGAAACTCCCCAAATTCCCCCTGAAAATTCCCCAAATTCCCCCAAAAATCCCCTAAATTCCCCCAAATCCCTCTGAAATCACCAAACTACCCTAAAAAAATCTCCTGAATTCCTCCAAAAATCCCCCAAATTCCCCTGAAAATTCTCCAAACCCCCCAAAACTCCCCCCAAATTCCCCAAAAATCCCTAATTTTCTCCCAAAATTCCCCCAAAATCCCAGGAAATCCCCCAAATCCCATCAAAATCTCTGAATTCCCCCCAAATCCCCCAAAAATCCCCCAAAACTCCCCGAAATTCCCCTAAAAAATCCCCAAAATTCCCCAAATCCCCCTGAAATCACCAAATTCCCCTGAAATTCCCCAAATTCTCCCAAAAATCCCCTAAAACTCCCCCAAAATTCCCCGATTCCCCCTGAAATCACCAAACCACCCCCTAAAATCCCCGAATTCTCCCGAAGCTCCCCTAAATTCCCCCCAAATCCCCCAGATTTTCCCAAAAATCCCCCAAGCTGGCCCGGCAGGTAAGGGGCGTGGCCAGGGCTGAAAGGGGCGTGGCCAGGCAGGTAAGGGGCGTGGCCAGGCAGGTAAGGGGCGTGGCCAGCTCAAATACAGCACCTGCTGCTCGCCAGACAGGTGAGAGGGGGCGTGGCCAGGCAGGTAAGGGGCGTGGCCAGCTCTGGGGGCGTGGCCAGGTGAGACACAGCACCTGCTGCTGGCCCGGCAGGTAAGGGGCGTGGCCTGCTCCAGGGGGCGTGGCCAGGTGAGACACAGCACCTGCTGCTCGCCAGACAGGTGAAGAAGGGGCGTGGCCAGCTCAGAAAGGGGCGTGGCCAGCTCAGGAGGGCGTGGCCAGGTGAGACACAGCACCTGGTGGTGGCATGGCAGGCGAGAAAGGGGCGTGGCCAGGTGAGACATGGGCGTGGCCATGTGGGATGGGCGTGGCCATGTGGGAAACGGGCGTGGCCAGGTGAGAAATGAGCATGACCATGTGAGAAATGGGCGTGGCCAGGTGGGAAACGGGCGTGGCCAGGTGAGCCAACTGTGACCCGCCGCTAAAGGGGCGTGGCCACAGCAGCTCCTCTGCCTCCCATTGGCTGCGTTTCCCGCAGGGCAAAGGGGCGTGGCCTCACCTGTCCCTCACCTGTGTCTCACCTGCCCAGGTGGGTTTGGGGCCGGGTTTGGGGTCAGGTTTGGGGTCAGGGCTGTGTCTCAGGTTCAGGCTCAGGTTCAGGTGTGTCTCAGGTGTGTCTCACCTGTCTCACCTTTCCGTTACCTGTCCAGGTGGGGGTCCAGCACGTGGTCGTTTACCTGAACAAGGCGGACGCGGTGCCGGGGCTGGGGTCAGGTGTGGGTTTGGGGTTCAGGCTCAGGTTCAGGGCTCTCTCACCTGTCTCACCTGCCCAGGTGGGGGTCCAGCACGTCGTCGTTTACCTGAACAAGGCGGACGCGGTGCCGGACCCGGAGCTGCTGCCGCTGGTGGAGCTCGAGGTGCGGGAGCTGCTCAGCGAGTTCGGCTTCGACGGCGACAAAACGCCCGTGGTGGTGGGGTCGGCCCTGTGTGCTTTACAGGTAGGGGCTGTATCGATAACTGATCGATAACTGATCGATAGTGATCAATAGTGATCAATAATCATCAATAGAGATCAATGGAGATCGATAGAGATCAATACTGATTGATACAGATCAATTCCCCAAACGCCCATGGTGGTGGGGTCGGCCCTGTGTGCTTTACAGGTAGGGCTGGTATTGATTACTGATCAATAACTGATCGATAGTGATCAATACTGATCAATAGTGATCAATAGTGATCAATGGTGATTGATACTGATCAGTACTGATCAATAGAGATCAGTACTGATTGATACAGATCAATTCCCCAAACGCCCGTGGTGGTGGGGTCGGCCCTGTGTGCTCTGCAGGTAGGGTCTGTATCGATAACTGATCAATAACTGATCAATAGTGATCAATAGTGATCAATGGTGATCGGTACAGATCAATGGTGATTGATACTGATCAGTAATGATCGATTCACCAAACGCCCGTGGTGGTGGGGTCGGCCCTGTGCGCTCTGCAGGTAGGGCTGGGATCGATAACTGATCGATAACTGATCAATAATCATCAATAGAGATACAATAATGTATCAATAGAGATACTGATCGATTCACCAAACGCCCGTGGTGGTGGGGTCGGCCCTGTGCGCTCTGCAGGTACGGCTGGTATCGATAACTGATCAATAACTGATTGATAATGATTGATAGATATTGATAGAGATCAATAGCGATCAATAGAGATCAATTAACTCTGCAGGCACACCTGTGTCACACCTGTGTCACACCTGTTCCCTTACCTGTCACACACCTGTCGCACACCTGACACACACCTGTAACACACCTGTCACACACCTGTATCTCACCTGTCCTTTACCTGTCAGGACCGTGACCCCGAGCTGGGGCTGCAGTCCATCCTGCGGCTGCTCGAGGCCGTGGCACACACCTGTAACACCTGTAACACCTGTGTCACACCTGTATCACACCTGTAACACACCTGTAACACACCTGTGTCACACCTGTAACACCTGTAACACACCTGTGTCACACCTGTAACACACCTGTAACACACCTGTAACACACCTGTAACACCTGTAACACACCTGTAACACACCTGTAACACACCTGTAACACACCTGTAACACCTGTAACACACCTGTAACACACCTGTAACACACCTGTGTCACACCTGTAACACACCTGTGTCACACCTGTCCTTTACCTGTCAGGACCGTGACCCCGAGCTCGGGCTGCAGTCCATCCTGCGGCTGCTCGAGGCCGTGGCACACACCTGTAACACCTGTAACACACCTGTGTCACACCTGTAACACACCTGTAACACACCTGTATCTCACCTGTCAGGACCGTGACCCCGAGCTCGGTCTCCAGTCCATCCTGCGGCTGCTCGAGGCCGTGGACTCGCACATCCCCCAGCCCCCGCGGGACCTGGAGCGGCCCTGCCTGCTGCCCATCGAGGCCGTGCACTCCATACCAGGTAAATCTACCTGTCTGACAGGTAACACACCTGTGACACACCTGTGTGACAGGTAACACACCTGTACAGCCTCTGTACTGCACTGTTATAACACCTATGTAACCCCTGTCACACCTGTGACACACCTGTGCCACGCCCTGCCTGCTGCCCATCGAGGCCGTGCACTCCATACCAGGTAAATCTACCTGTCTGACAGGTAACACACCTGTACAGCCTCTGTACTGCACTGTTATAACACCTATGTAACCCCTATCACACCTGTGACACACCTGTGTGACACCTGTCATACCTGTACTGCACCTTTATAGCATGTTTGTAACATTTACACAACACCTGTCACACCTGTGTCACGCCCTGCCTGCTGCCCATCGAGGCCGTGCACTCCATACCAGGTGAGACACACCTGTCTGACAGGTAACACACCTGTGTGATACCTGTACAGCACCTTTATAACACCTTTATAGCGTTTATATAACCCCTGTGCCACACCTGTGCCATGCCCTGCCTGCTGCCCATCGAGGCCGTGCACTCCATACCAGGTAACTTACCTGTGACACACCTGTGTGACACACCTGTACAGCACGCCTGCTGCCCATCGAGGCCGTGCACTCCATACCAGGTGAGCACACCTGTGACACACCTGTGACACACCTGTGTGACAGGTAACACACCTGTACTGCACCTTTATAACACCTTTATAGCGTCACACCTGTGCCACACCTGACACACCTGTGACACACCTGTGTGACACCTGTCACACCTGTGACACACCTGTCACACCTGTCTGACACCTGGAACTCACCTGTGTGACACCTGGCACACCTGTGCAGCACATGGAGAGCACCTGCCACACCTCTGACCTGTGTCTCACCTGTCTCACCTGTCCCCTCTCACCTGTGTCATTTCAGGGCGTGGCACGGTGGTGACGGGCACGCTGGTTACCTGTGTCACACCTGTCCTGTCTCACCTGTCTCAGGGCGTGGCACGGTGGTGACGGGCACGCTGGTTACCTGTGTCACACCTGTCCTGTCTCACCTGTCTCAGGGCGTGGCACGGTGGTGACGGGCACGCTGGTTACCTGTGTCACACCTGTCCTGTCTCACCTGTCTCAGGGCGTGGCACGGTGGTGACGGGCACGCTGGAGCGCGGAACTCTCCGGAAGGGCGACGAGGTGGAGCTGCTGGGCTACGGCCGCACGCTGCGCTCCGTGGTCACCGGTCAGTGACCCCTGACCCCTGACCCCTGAGTGACCCCTGACCCCTGAGTGACCCCTGGGTGACCACAGTGACCAATGAGTGACCCCTGACCCGGAGTGACCAATGACCCTGAGTGACCCCTGACCCTGAGTGACCCCTGAGTGCCCCATAGACCCCACAGAACCCCAAAAATCCCAAACCCAACCCCATAAAACCCCACAAACCAACCCTGCCCCATAGAGCCCTGTAAGGCACACATCCAGCCCCACAGAACTGCACAAACCCCAAACCCTGCCCCATAGAGCCCCATAGAGCCCCATAGAGCCCAGAAACCCCAAACCCTTCCCCATAGAGCCCAAACCCTGCCCCATAGAGCCCTGTAAAGCACACATCCAGCCCCATAGATCCCATAGAGCCCCACAGAGCCCCAACCCTGCCCCATAGAGCCCAAACCCTGCCCCATAGAGCCCATGGAGCCCAAACCCTGCCCCATAGAGCCCAAACCCTGCCCCATAGAACTCCATACCAGGTGAGACACACCTGTGTGACACCTGTGACACACCTGTACTGCGCCTTTATAACACCTTTATAGCGTTTATATAACCCCTGTCACACCTGTGCCACACCTGTGCCACGCCCTGCCTGCTGCCCATCGAGGCCGTGCACTCCATACCAGGTAAATCTACCTGTCTGACAGGTAACACACCTGTGACACACCTGTGTGACAGGTAACACACCTGTACAGCCTCTGTACTGCACTGTTATAACACCTATGTAACCCCTGTCACACCTGTGACACACCTGTGCCACGCCCTGCCTGCTGCCCATCGAGGCCGTGCACTCCATACCAGGTGAGCACACCTGAGACAGGTGAGACACACCTGTGTGACACCTGTCATACCTGTACTGCACCTTTATAGCATGTTTGTAACATTTACACAACACCTGTCACACCTGTGTCACGCCCTGCCTGCTGCCCATCGAGGCCGTGCACTCCATACCAGGTAACTTACCTGTGACACACCTGTGTGACACACCTGTACAGCACCTGACACACCTGTGCAGCACATGGAGAGCACCTGCCACACCTCTCACCTGTGTCTCACCTGTCTCACCTGTCCCCTCTCACCTGTCAGGGCGTGGCACGGTGGTCACCTGTGTCTCACCTGTCTGTCTCTCACCTGTGTCTCAGGGCGTGGCACGGTGGTGACGGGCACGCTGGTTACCTGTGTGATCTCACCTGTCTGATCTCACCTGTCTGATCTCACCTGTCTCACCTGTGTCTCACCTGTCTCAGGGCGTGGCACGGTGGTGACGGGCACGCTGGTTACCTGTGTGTTACCTGTGTGTTACCTGTCTCTCACCTGTCCTGTCTCACCTGTCTCACCTGTGTGATCTCACCTGTCTCAGGGCGTGGCACGGTGGTGACGGGCACGCTGGAGCGCGGAACTCTCCGGAAGGGCGACGAGGTGGAGCTGCTGGGCTACGGCCGCACGCTGCGCTCCGTGGTCACCGGTCAGTGACCCCTGACCCCTGACCCGAGTGACCAATGACCCCTGACCCCGAGTGACCCCTGAGTGACCCCTGACCCCGAGTGACCCCTGGGTGACCACAGTGACCAATGAGTGACCCCTGACCCGGAGTGACCAATGACCCTGAGTGACCCCTGACCCTGAGTGACCCCTGAGTGCCCCATAGACCCCACAGAACCCCAAAAATCCCAAACCCAACCCCATAAAACCCCACAAACCAAACCCTGCCCCACAGAGCCCTGTAAGGCACACATCCAGCCCCACAGAACTGCACAAACCCCAAACCCTGCCCCATAGAGCCCAGAAACCCCGAACCCTGCCCCATAGAGCCCCATAGAGCCCTGTAAGGCACACATCCAGCCCCATGGAGCCCATAGAGCCCATAGAGCCCGAACCCTGCCCCATAGAGCCCCAAACCCTGCCCCATAGAGCCCCATAGAGCCCCATAGAGCCCAGAAACCCCAAACCCTTCCCCATAGAGCCCAAACCCTGCCCCATAGAGCCCTGTAAAGCACACATCCAGCCCCATAGATCCCATAGAGCCCCACAGAGCCCCAACCCTGCCCCATAGAGCCCAAACCCTGCCCCATAGAGCCCATGGAGCCCAAACCCTGCCCCATAGAGCCCAAACCCTGCCCCATAGA
>NW_024370518.1:0-2552 GCF_014805655.1 Passer montanus | reverse complement strand
TATTTTAGGGATTGAGATGTTCCACAAGAGCCTGGAGGTGGCCGAGGCCGGGGACAACCTGGGGGCGCTGCTGCCCCATAGAGCCTGAACCCTGCCCCATAGAGCCTGAACCCTGCCCCATAGAGCCCAGAATCCCCACATCCAGCCCCATAAATCCTGTATTTCCCAGGGATTGAGATGTTCCACAAGAGCCTGGAGGTGGCCGAGGCCGGGGACAACCTGGGGGCGCTGCTGCCCCATAGAGCCCAAACCCTGCCCCATAGAGCCTGAACCCTGCCCCATAGAGCCCCAACCCTGCCCCATAGACCCCACAAACCCCACAAACCCCACATTTTGTAGGGATTGAGATGTTCCACAAGAGCCTGGAGGTGGCCGAGGCCGGGGACAACCTGGGGGCGCTGCTGCGGGGGCTGCGGCGCGAGGACGTGCGCCGGGGCATGGTCGTGGCGCAGCCGGGGACGCTGCAGCCCCAGCAGAAGGTGGAGGCGCAGGTGGGCCAGGGCACCTGGGGGCAGGGTTTGGGGTTTGGGGTTTGGGGGGCTGGATTTGGGGTTATTTGGGGCAGGATTTGGGGTTATTTGGGGCAGAATTTGGGGTTATTTGGGGCAGGATTTGGGGTTTGGGGCAGGGTTTGGGGTTGTGGAGGCGCAGGTGGGCCAGGCTGGAGCTGGGTTTGGGGTTTGGGGCTGGATTTGGGGTTTGGGGCAGGGTTTGGGGTTATTTGGGGGGCAGGACTTGGGGCAGGATTTGTGGCAGGTCTGGGATATGTTTGCCAGGATTTAGGACAAGATTTGGGGCAGGCTTTGGGGTTATGTCAGGCAGGATTTGGGGCAGGATTTAGGACAGGTTTTAGGGCAGGATTTGGGGTTATGTGGGACAGGATTTGGAGCTGAATTGGGATTATTTGGGGCAGGATTTGGGACAGGTTTTGGGGCAGGATTTGGGGTTGTGTGAGGCAGGATGCGGGGCAGGAGTTGGGGTTATTTAGGGCAGGATTTGGAGGAGGATTTGGGGTCGTGGGGGGCAGGGTTTGGGGGCAGAATTTGGGGTTATGGGGGACTGGATACGAGGCCAGATTTAGGGCAGGATTTGGGGTTTGTGGGGCAGGATTTAGGATTATGGGGGGGTGGATATGGGGCAGGATTTGGGGCAGGATTGGGGTTATTTGGGGCACCCCCAGACCAGCTGTTAACCCTTTCCCCCCCAGGTGTACGTGCTGTCCCCGCAGGAGGGCGGGCGCCACAAACCCTTCGTGTCCCACTACGCGCCCGTCATGTTCTCGCACACGTGGGACATCGCCTGCAGGGTGCTGCTGCCCCCCGGCAAGGTCTGGGGGGGCTGGGGGGGTATTTGGGGGGCCTTGGGGTTTACAGGATTTATAGGATGTGTGAGGTTTATGGGATCTATAGGGCTGATCTAACAGGATCTATGGGGTCTCTGGGTCTCACCCCACACATTTGTGCCCCCCAGGAGCTGGTGATGCCGGGCGAGGACGCGGCGCTGGGGGATCTGTGGGGTTTACAGGATTTCAGGATCTCTGGGATCTGTGGGGTTTTTGGGGTCCCTCTAACGGGATCTATGGGGTCTGTGGGGTTTATGGGATCTATAGGGCTGCTCTAACGGGATCTGTGGGTCTCTCCTGCCCCACAGGAGCTAGTGATGCCGGGCGAGGACGCGGCGCTGGCGCTGCTGCTGCGGCATCCCATGGGGGGGCAGTGCTGGGGGGCTGTGGGGTCTGTGGGGTTTTTGGGGTCCCTCTAACGGGATCTGTGGGTCTCACCCCACACGTTTGTGCCCCACAGGACCTGGTGATGCCGGGCGAGGACGCGGCGCTGGCGCTGCTGCTGCGGCAGCCCATGGTGCTGGAGCGGGGGCAGCGCTTCACCCTCAGGGACGGCTCCCGGACCATCGGCACCGGCGTGGTGGCCAAGGTGCTGCCGCTGGGGGAGGGGGACGCCGACGTCAACTGGGGCTGACCCTCCCCCACACCGGGCTGACCCCTCCCCCCACTGACAGCGACGTCAGCTGGGGCTGACCCCTCCCCCACACCGGGGGCTGACCCTCCCCCCACTGCTGGGGCTGACCCCTCCCCCCACTGACAGCGACGTCAACTGGGGCTGACCCCTCCCCCACTGCTGGGGCTGACCCCTCCCCCACACCGAGATCTGCTGGGGCTGACCCTCCCCCACACCGGGGGCTGACCCCTCCCCCACACCGGGGGGCTGACCCTCCCCCACACCGGGGGCTGACCCCTCCCCCACACCGGGGGGCTGACCCTCCCCCACACCGGGGGCTGACCCCTCCCCCACACCGGGGGGCTGACCCTCCCCCACATAACCCCTCCCCCACCCAAAACAAGTTCGGCCCCTCCCCCTCTGAGAAGGGTCAGCCCCTCCCCCACCCCAAAGGGGGGATGGGACAATTCGCCCCTCCCCCACCCGAAGGTGGGCGGGGTCAGCTCCCGGGGGGGCGTGGCCGCCCCTCCCCCACCCTTGGCCCCTCCCCCAATAAAGGCTCCGCCCCTTTTTTGTTTTGGTTTTTTTTTTCCATTT
>NW_024370517.1:0-743 GCF_014805655.1 Passer montanus | reverse complement strand
ATAATGGAGACTTTTTTTACAAAGCAGGAAGAAATCTCTAGTCCATCACTCCTTCCTTATTTGCACTCTTCATTTTAGTCCCTCTGGTGTTGGGGAGACTCTCTGTGATCTGCAACAACCAACACTGTCAGGTTCTACTCACACCAAGGAAGTGCAACAATGGCTTCAGCCTGCAGTCCTTAAGCATCTCAATCTATGAACATGGCTTAGATTTTGGCTGCACAATGTATGAAATGGGATGTTAGTTGAGAAGAAATCTCTTGGCCAAAATACCAAGCCAGAACTTTACCTCATATGAAGTTTTGATGAGTTCAAAGATGTCAATTTCAAGTGGGGGGTCATCTCCACTGGTCAACAGTGCGTGCAAGTGGGGAATAGGGGGAGAGACACTCTGTCTGTTAACTACATTGTCCAAATATCTGTGCACAAAAATGAGAACAGATGCAAGATTCCAGGATTAGTGTCCAGAAAAAGAAATAATATCTTATATGCATTACTCCCAACTTCTTTGTATCACTAATCTAAACATGAAGGAGAATTTCTTTTTCCCATCTAATCTGCAATCCTATCCTCAATGCACCTGCAATTAAGTTGATTTTCACCCTATTTTTGGGGTATTTGCTCTTTTAAAAGTAGGCTTCTAGTAACATGCTGAAAACCTTGCTGCACATAGAAGAGATTCTCATTTCAAACAAGAAAATCTTACATTTACTCGACTTGGGAGATATCTGCTTGATAATGCT
>NW_024370516.1:0-706 GCF_014805655.1 Passer montanus | reverse complement strand
AGGCTGTCCAGGATGGGCCAGAGCGAGTAGCCTGAAACAGAGGTGCCGTGCTGCTGTCCGAGTTTCTCTACTCCCCCGGTCAGGGGAGGAGGTTGCACCGGCTGGGCCCAAGGCACCGCAGCCGACAGCCGGGGGGGCACTTCCTAGACGCGCCAGGGCATCCCGGGAGCGCCTCAGCAAGGGGCAGCAGCAAGCAGCAGGCAGGCGAAGTAGAAGAAAGAATGGAGGGACCCTCCTCGGGGATAAAATCCAGAGCCCTTTCTTACCTTCAGTGGAACCAGCTGTTCAGGGACCACGAGGCAGGAATACAGCAGCTTATAAAGGGGGCGGAAACACAACACGTTAACCAATGAGGGAGAACTAGGGAGTGAACAAACTAGTGAGAAACATGCCGGCTAACCAATAGGGAATGTGACAGGGAGGGACTCTTGTTCCTGACCCAATCACCCACCGAAGAGAGGAGAACTTTCTGGAACATGGGACGGAGAAAGTGGATGATAGACAGGAACTTGGGGAGGGATTGACAGAAGGTAACCAGGGAAACAGGGGAGGAGAGATCGAATTGACACTCTCAGAGAGAGAGGTTGCAGGTGAGGGGGAGAGTGGGATCCCAGGACCGAACCATTATAGCTTTAGGGGGTAACAGAACAAACCAAATGAATCTTGCAGCACAACTCAGAGGTTTTTTCCAGGGGAAAAAGAAGTC
>NW_024370515.1:0-707 GCF_014805655.1 Passer montanus | reverse complement strand
TGCCTTGGTTTAAGCTCAGAGTTCCCCTGAAATCCTTTCAGGCGAGGCCCAGGATGAAGACAGAGGTGATTTAATTCACAGCACATCCCACCAGATGCAATATCAGGAACACCTGGAATTGCCTCCTGCTTCCAACCTCTTTGTTCCATTCAGAATTCCACATCCATGAGCTTGTTCTACCCAAATTTTCCAGTCCAATTCTCAACGTTTGCTCTCAGCCTGAGTTTAGCTTGGAAAAATGATGGCTCTGCTTCGGGGATGAAGGACTTGTCTGCCTCAAAGCTTCTTTTTAAATTTTATTTTTGCTTCTTACACAAAGATTTATTTTAAAAAACCATCAAAATCCAGCTGCAATTTTCCCTCAAGCCTTGCTGTTATTAATCATCATGGAGATGGATTCTAGTGGAAGACAGAATTAACTCTTTAATTGTTAAGCATGGGATATGGAAGGATCCTCCAGTGTGATCTGGGGGGCCTCCTCAATAGAGTGTGACAACACAAAACAAGGCCACCAGCCATGGGGGACAGGTTGGGAATCAATCTGAGCATCACCTGTGACACAGGGACACCAGAAACGAGGGACAGGTGAATTTACAACCTGATAATCCCAATTTCTGGGCAGCTCCCAGTTTGCCAAGGATTGAAAATCACTGGGAGTTGATGGTTTCTCTCTTTGTCCATCCAGGGGTTTATCCACACCAAATCCT
>NW_024370514.1:0-707 GCF_014805655.1 Passer montanus | reverse complement strand
TGGGGGGAACTGGGGGGGACGGGGGGAAGGAGCCCTCACCTCACCCTGCCGGCGTGTCCTGCTGATGGCAGCGATGTCCCCAACCCCATAGGAGCACCCTTGACCCCATATCAGTGCCCCAACCCTGAGATGATGCCCCCGACCCCATATTGGTGACCCCAACCCTGAGATGATGCCCCCGACCCCATACTGGTGACCCCCAACCCTGCAAGGATGCCCCCAACCCCATGTTGGTGACCCCAATGTGGTGTTGGTGACCCCAACCCTTGGCTGATGCCCCACATCAATGTCACCCTCAGGGGATGTCCCCAACCCCATTTCAATGCCCCCAACCCTCAGGTGGTGACCCCAGTCCCACACTGGGGACCTCAACCACATGTCCATGCCCTTGACCCCACACCCTTGACCCCAAACCCTGTTGGAGACCCCAGTTTTGTTTTGGTGACCCCCAATGTGGTTTTGGTGACCCCAATGTGGTTTTGGTTACCCCAATTTTTGTGTTGGTGACCCCAATGTGGTTTCGGAGACCCCAATTTTTGTGTTGGTGACCCCAATGTGGTTTTGGTGACCCCAGCCCCATTTTGGTGCCCTTTACCCTTCGTTGGTGCCCCCGCCCCCCCATTTTCTGCCCCGCCCCCTCTCCCGCTGCCGGGACGCGCCGCGCGCAGCGTCTCATTTGCATAAATTACCATACCGCCCACGCCCCG
>NW_024370513.1:0-707 GCF_014805655.1 Passer montanus | reverse complement strand
CCATTTCCCCCTTTTTTCCTCCCAATTTTCCCCCTTTTATTTCCCATTTCCCTCCTCTTTCCCCCTCCCATTTTCCCATTTTTCCTCTTTTCTTCCCCTTTTCCCTCTTTTTCTTCCCCTATCTTTTATTTTTTCCCATTTTTTCCTTTTCCTTTTTTCCTTTCCCCTTTCCCTCCTTTTTATTTCCCTTTTTTCCCATTTTCCCTCATTTTCTTCCCTTTTTATTTCCCTTTTTATTTCCATTTTTCTTCCCCTTTTCCCTCTTTTTCTATTTTTTCCCATTTTTTCCTTTTCCTTTTTCCCCTTCCATTTTTCCCATTTTTCCCATTTTTCCCCATTTTTCCTCCTCTTTTCCCATTTCAATTCATTACCCATTCCCGAACCACTAATTACCCATTAATTACTCCCATTTTTCCAATTTATTACTCATTAATTGCCCATTGTTTGCCCATCAATTCCCCACAATTAACCCACTAATTACCCATTAATTACTCCCATTTTTCCAATTTATTACTCATTAATTGCCCATTGTTTGCCCATCAATTCCCCACAATTAACCCACTAATTACCCATTAATTACTCCCATTTTTCCAATTTATTACTCATTAATTGCCCATTGTTTGCCCATCAATTCCCCACAATTAACCCACTAATTACCCATTAACTGCTCATTAATAACCATTCATTACCCTTAAATGCCCTTTTAA
>NW_024370512.1:3503-4844 GCF_014805655.1 Passer montanus | reverse complement strand
TCTTTAGAAGCTGAGCACTGGGCATGCCCCTTTGCCAGGAAGGGAGGCTCCATCTCTTTAGAAGCTGAGCACTGGGCATGCCCAAATCACATCATCACTGAATGACTGCCAAATGCTCCCTTTGATTACATTACCTGCTGATAATTTGGTAAAAATCAATAAAGTACTTTAGAGCTATAGGGAAGTACTTTGATTATACTTTAATCCATCAATACTTTACTTCTGCTGACAGAAAAAATGTCGACGTGGACCTGAAGAATAATTCTATGTGAAAGAACCCCAGAAGTGCTGTAGATCTGCCAAGGAGTACCTGTGCTGAGAATGTTGTCAGGTAACTGCCCCTTCCTAGTTCCTACACAGACACCAAATAGCTGTGGTTGATCATGTAGGGATGGGAGGCTCTTCAGATGAGCCTGAAATTCAGGGAAATTAAATGCTTTGTTTGAAAGAAGTTGTTATGGAAATTGGAAAGCAGAAAGCAGCCTAGCTGACATGAAACTAGCAGGTCTCTCTTCCTCAGAAATCTTTTCCTCACCCTTTTGATAGTTCCCATGCATTATAGTGACCCAGCTGTAAGCACCAGTTTAGATGGCAGCCAAGACCACCACAGATAGGAAGGACATGCAGAGGATGAAGGAAGGTGAAGAAAACCTCTCTGTGGACCACTAGTCTGATCAATGAGTGTCATGGACAAAAGGGAACTTTGTAGACAAGGAGGTAAGGTCATGAACTCTGCTGGCTGGCAGCTACCTCATGTGGAAGTGCAAACTCTCATGAACTTCACTTTCATTAGATGAACTTCCATGAACCTACATGAACCTACATGAACTGACCTGACAGCATCTGAGCTGATGCAGGAATGTGGCCAGCAGACCAGCAACTAGCCAAAAGTTGTTGACAATTTGGTTTTTCCACCAAAGTATTGAGTATGGCTCTCTAAGAAGTAAATTAAGACTTAAAATGAATAACTGGAAAATTATTGCAGCCATCCAAGAGAACGAGGATGACTTAGAACTCCCTTCTGTAGGGAAGGTACAAAAACTTTTGCAAAGGAAGGAGACCTTCACTAGCTCCTCTGAGTGAAAGGGAAGCTCACCTTAACACGCTGCTCTGCAGCAAACACAGCTTGTCCCAAGGAAGCACTCAGTTCACCCAGGCCTCTTGCTATTTCCCACCATGTCCCACATCCCCTATCCTTGCAACACCTTCTGATCAGCTTTGCCTGCAAATGTGTCAGAGTTTGGGAGAGATGGAGGCTTAAGGCCAGACTGAAGAAGCTGAGCACAGCCCTGAGGGCTGTTTCTACCAGCCCTTGCCACTGCCTTGGGATCCCCCCTGGTA
>NW_024370512.1:2108-3108 GCF_014805655.1 Passer montanus | reverse complement strand
TTCTCCCAGGGGAGCAGGAGGCCTCCTTCCCAATCAAGTTCCATTTCAGTCTTCTAATTCAGACCCCATCAATGCTCTGCTGCACTGAAGGCATTTTATTCAAGAGCAGGAAACTCCCTCACCAAAGCTGGAATTAGCTTTTCCAGCTAAGTGCCCTAGTTCCTAATAATTCTGGACACCTTTCTTCTCCACTTTAAGGTTCCTACAACAACTACTAGTAAATACGCCCTGGCAGACTGCTCAGACTTACAGTCTGTTTGCCTCAGTTGACAGGGTTGTGGCTTTCCTGGGTATTTGGGTGATATCAAAGGATGGGGCAAATGTCATACTAGGGACCTTCCTGTTTCTTTCCTTCCAGCTCTACCAGATGTTCTCAAGTATCTTGGATTACCTGCCTGGCCCACACAACAATGTATTTGCAGAATTTGATGCTCTAAAAGCCTTTGTAGCAGAGGAGGTGAAGTTGCACCAAGCCTCCCTAGATCCCAACTCCCCTCAGGATTACATCGACTGTTTCCTCAGCAAAATGCAGGAGGTAAGGAGACAGATGGCCCCAGCTTGTCCCCAAACACACCTAGGCTGAGTCCTTCCCTCTCAATAAGTAACACAGACATGGGGATGATCCCTTCCCAGTCAGCTGTGCAATGGGAAAACAGCAACAATACCCCAGATACTGCCTGTATTAGAGCTTATAGCTCTGGGTCTGCGTGCTTTGCACAGCCACCACTATGTGGTTTTGGGAGAGGGAGAGCTTGCTCTGCTTTCAACAAAACACAGGGACTTTTTCAGTCTGGTCTTGCAGTTCTTTCACTGGAAAGCAACTGGCACAGCAGACAAGCAGCAGTGTATCATTGAGTGCACAGCTTCAAAGAAGGTTGGCATTGAGTTTACTGATCAAGGCTGCATTGCAATGGCCCAGATGGCAGCTGCACCTCAGCAGAGAAATGCCCCAGCTCTAGGAGAAAAGGAAGGTCTGGGATGACACGAGAAAGGGGCACTT
>NW_024370512.1:0-835 GCF_014805655.1 Passer montanus | reverse complement strand
CCTGCATCTCAGCCCCGCAAATGTGAGCAACACATGGAACAATGTAGGCCTTGGGCTGGCCAACTTATTTCTCTGCCCCACTTTCTAAATGCTCCCTTGATTGCAAAAGCCAATGCAAACCTAAAGGCCCACAGGAAAGTTCCGTTCCAGTATTAGCAGTAGACCCAAAGAGCAGGTGGCAGAACAAGGAATATAATAAGTAGTTTCAGCCCCTTGAGGAAGGGGAAAATGCCAGCATACAACAGAATGTTTTTCATTTGTGGAGGTAGGATTTGACCTGCTATCCTGGCACCCATCATAGGTGGACCATGTAGCATCAGGAAATTTACTCTGCTAACATCCAGTGCAAAAGTGAAACATAAAGGTAAAAGATCTATTAGTCAATATGAGCCAGACTAAAAAGATGATTTTGAACCTTGGAATTTTGGAAAAAGGTTCTCAGCATCACTTCTTCTGCCACAACTTAGTTCAGTAGTGGCACTGAAACAATTAGATCGACCAGGGTGTTGGCTGAGTAAGGAGTTCAATTCTACCTCCCCTGCATTGAGTGATATGCTAACAGATGTCAACAGTGTCAGACATGCAACCTTGCAAAACAGGGCTGCAATTGATTTTCTCTTATTAGCACATGGACATGGATGTGAGGATTTTGAAGGAATGTGTTGTACAAAACTATCTGATCACTCAGACTCTATTTACAAAAGCATACAAGGAAGGTGTATCACAGATTAGAAATGATGATAGAACTTGGTTAGATAGTCTGATGGATGGAATTTAACTTCATGGGTGAAAGAGCTTCTAAAAAGGGGTTTATACATTTTAGTCATCATAATAG
>NW_024370511.1:0-707 GCF_014805655.1 Passer montanus | reverse complement strand
AATAAATTTTAAAAAAATCAAAATAAATTGCAAAAAAATCCAAATAAAGCCTCAAAAATTCCCTAAAACTTCCCAAAAATCCCAATGATTGGCAAAAAATTCCCAAAAATTCCTAAAATTCCAAATTTTCAGCTCCTCCTGCGGTGCCACTCGCTGGAGCACAAAATTCCCCCAAAAATTCCCCAAAATTCCCCCAAAAATCCCAGAAAAATCCCCCAAAAATTCCCCCAAATTTTCCCCCGAAAGCCCCTAAAAATTCCCAAAAATTCCCCCAAAAATTCCCCAAAAATTCCCCCAAATTTTCCCCCAAAAGCCCCTAAAAATTTCCAAAAATTCCCAAAAATTCCCCAAAATTAAAAAAAAATTCCCCCAAAAAATTCAAAATAAATTTTAAAAAAATTTAAAAAAAATCAAAATAAAGCCCCAAAATCCCCCCAAAACCTCCCAAAAAAATTCCACAAAAATTCCAAAAAAAATCCCCAAAAAATTCCCCCAAACTGCCCCAAAAACTCCCAAATATCACCAAAAAAAATTTCCCAAAACCCCCTAAAAATTCCCCCCAAACTTCTCCAAAATTCCCAAAAAAATCCATAAAAATCCCCCAAAATCCCCCCAAAAAACCCCAAACCCCGAAATTCAAAATCAATTTTAAAACCCCTCAAAATTCAAAAGAATTTCCAAAAAAAATCAAAATAAATCGCAAAAAA
>NW_024370510.1:0-734 GCF_014805655.1 Passer montanus | reverse complement strand
GGCTGGCCTTTGGCAGCTGTGGCAGCTGCTCGCGGCTCTCCAGGCTCGCTGTTCAGCTGCCTGAGCGCTTCAGGACAGGCCTTTGGCCTCTGGGCCCTGCAGCAACAGCAGTGTGGGGTTGCCCAGCCTTGTTCTCCACACAGAATCAGAACGTGTACAGCCTGACTGAAAGCCTTGTGCACCTACTGCGGGATGCGGATGAAGACGTCGTTGAGATGGCCATGATCGTGCTCAGCTTTCTGCTCTTGCACAAAGACCTGGCCATAGCCAGCCCCATCGCCCTGCAGCTGGCTGCGGCGCTCTGGCCGCTCTTTGACAATGTAAGGCTCTGTGCCCCCAGCCACGGGCACTTGGGTGCTGCCTTGGGCCGGGGCGCAGGGGGGCCTGGAGCAGCTAATGCGGAGGAGTTTTGCTTCCTTTCCGACAGGACAACGGCCTTGTGCAGCAGCTCTCCATTCGCCTCTACCAAGTGGTGATGGAATCGGTCGTGGCAAAGGGGAAAAAGGCCCTGAAGAAGCACGTGAGCCAGAGCCTGCTCCCGCTCTTCTTCCACTGCCATGATCAGAACTGGCGTGTGGCACAGGTGAGGCCTCCTGGGCGCTGCTGTCCCCATGGCAGGGGGCTCAGCTGTCTCCCCGCACCCTGGCACCTCAGGGGCTCCAGCCTCCTCCTGGCCTGGGCACAGAGGCGCGGGCCCTGTGGCCTCCTGGGCTGCGGTGCCATCTCTGGGTCTC
>NW_024370509.1:0-707 GCF_014805655.1 Passer montanus | reverse complement strand
TCTTGGGGGGTCCAGGGGTGTTTGAGGGGTCTCAAGGGATCTTTGGGGTTTTGGGATCCAACTGGGGGTGTTGTGACCCAGCTGAGAGTCTTGGGAATCCTTGGGGCATTTCTGGAGAACCAAGGGCGGGGCTTTGGGAAGTGTTGGTCTGTTGGGGGTAGGGGTCTTTGAGGGGGTCACTGGAGGGATGTGTGTGTCCTTGGGGCTCTGCAGGCTTTTCTGGTCCACGGGGTTTGGGAGATGTTGGTGAGGTTGGCCAGGGCAGGTCCTGCACATGTAGGAGATGGGACAGCCACTACAAAGGGCGTGGCCGTGTCTGTCCCGGGATAACATGGTCACCAATACTCCAGCAAGGAACACAAACACAGAAACCAGTGACAAACCTACCTCTACAGAACTAGCCACAACAAAAACCATCAGAGAGGAAGAAAACACACCCACCACCACCAAGGAAACAACCTCGGCCACCACCTCTGAAAAAACCTCAGAAACAACTTCGGACAAAAATTCTGCCACAACCTCTGAAACAAGCTCAGCCACCACCTCGGCCACAATCTCGGCCACCACCTCTGAAACAACATCGACTAGCACCCCAGGCACCACCTCAGGCACCACCTCCGAAAAAACGTCAGACACAACCTCCGAAACAACCTCGGCCACAAGCTCAGGCACCACGTTAGCCACCACCTCTGAAACAACCTCGGCCA
>NW_024370508.1:0-707 GCF_014805655.1 Passer montanus | reverse complement strand
GCCCCGCGCGCTGAGCTCCGCCGCCCCGCTGTCCGCAGGCCCCGCGGAGCCGCCGAGGGCCGCGGCCCGCTCGGCTTCGCTGACCGGCAGCTGGGCGAGGGCGGCGTGCACGAGAGCGACAAGATCCTCATGGAGAAGGTGTGAGGGAGCGCGGGGCGGGCGCGGCGCTGCGCGGTGTCCCCGCAGCCCCGGTGCCCGTGCAGCAGCGGCCCTGCCCGCCGCGACGATCCCTGACCCGCGTTCCCCGCACTCCCTCCCCCGCGGGCAGCCCCTGGCCCGGTTCTGCCGGCTCCCGGGGTGGCTCCTGCCCCAGCACCCCGGGCAGCTCTGGGGGGCCGGTCCCTGCCCCAGGCCACCCCGGCTCCCCGCGGGGGTGCTCCTTGCCCTGCATCCCCCTCCCCACCCGGCCATGCGGGTCCCCCCAGCCCCGGGCACGCGTGAGGGGTGGTCCCTGCCCTGGGATCCCCCAAAGGCCGTGTCCCCCCAGCCCTGGCCCCTGTCGTTGCAGCGCTGCTGGGACGTGGCTCTGGCGCCGCTGAAGCAGATCCCCATGAACCTGTTCATCATGTACATGGCTGGCAACACCATCTCCATCTTCCCGGCCATGATGGTCTGCATGATGGGCTGGCGCCCGCTGCAGGCCCTCATGTCCCTGTCTGCCAGTGAGTGCAGCCCCCGCGCGGGGACAGCCCCGCAGGGACGGCCCC
>NW_024370507.1:15592-19183 GCF_014805655.1 Passer montanus | reverse complement strand
CCCAAAAACGGGGCTGGGACCCCCAAAAACAGGGCTGGGACCCCCAAAATGGACCTGGGACCCCCAAAAATGGGGCTGGGACCCCGAAAAATGGGCCTGGGACCCCCGAAAATGGGGCTGGGACCCCCAAAAACGGGGCTGGGACCCCCAAAAACAGGGCTGGGACCCCCAAAATGGACCTGGGACCCCCAAAAATGGGGCTGGGACCCCGAAAAATGGGCCTGGGACCCCCGAAAATGGGGCTGGGACCCCCAAAAACGGGACAGGGACCCCAAAATGGGTCTGGGACCCCCAAAACCGGGGCTGGGACCCCAAAACCAGGCCATGGACCCCCAAAAACTGACCTGGGACCCCCAAAAGTGGGACAGGGACCCCCAAAAATGGAGCTGGGACCCCAAAAATTGAGCTGGGACCCCAAAAATGGGCTTGGGATCCCCAAGAATGGACCTGGGACCCCCAAAAATGGGACAGGGACCCCCAAAAATGGGGCTGGGACCCCCAAAAACTGACCTGGGACCCCCAAAAGTGGGACAGGGACCCCCAAAAATGGGGCTGGGACCCCAAAAATGGAGCTGGGACTCCCAAAACCGGGGCTGGGACCCCCAAAAATGGGACAGGGACCCCCCAAAAATGGCCCTGTGACCCCCCTGGGACCCCAAAAACGGGGCTGGGACCCCAAAAATGGGACTGGGACCCCCAAAATGGGACAGGGACCCCCAAAAATGGGGCTGGGACCCCCAAAAACTGACCTGGGACCCCCAAAAGTGGGACAGGGACCCCCAAAAATGGGGCTGGGACCCCAAAAATGGAGCTGGGACTCCCAAAACCGGGGCTGGGACCCCCAAAAATGGGACAGGGACCCCCCAAAAATGGCCCTGTGACCCCCCTGGGACCCCAAAAACGGGGCTGGGACCCCAAAAATGGGACTGGGACCCCCAAAAACGGGGCTGGGACCCCAAAAACGGATCTGGGACCCCCAAAAACAGAGTTGGGACCCCCAAAAATGGACCTGGGACCCCCAAAAACTTCCCCAGGGACCCCCAGAATGGGCCTGGGAACCCCAAAATCACTGGGGGGACCCAAAAATCTGTCCCAGAACCCCAAAACGTGTCCTGGGGACCCTCAAAACTTCCCCAGGGACCCCAAAATCTGAGTGAGGGACCCCAAAAATCACCTGAGGGGAATTTGGGGTGAATTTTGGGGTTTTGGGGGGAATTTGGGGGCATTTTGGGGCGTCCTGGGGAGGTTCTGGGAGGGTTTGAGGGTCTGGGGGTGTTTTGGGGAGGGGTCCCTGTGGTCTTTGGGCCATTTTTGGGCCATTTTTAGCCATTTTTGGCCATTGTTCGCCATTTTGGGCCATTTTTGGGCCATTTTTGGTGGGGGTCCTGAGGGGGTCCTGGGTGGATTTGAGGGAGTCCTGGGGGGTCCTGAGGGGGTTGAGGGGGGATTTGAGGGTCTGGGATTTTTTTGGGGAGGGGTCCCGGTGGGTTTTGGGCCGGTTTTGGCCATTTTTTGGGGAATTTGGGGGAGTTTAGGGGGGTCCTAAAGGGGTTTTGGGGGGAATTTGGGGGCATTTTGGGGCGTCCTGGGGAGGTTCTGGGAGGGTTTGAGGGTCTGGGGGTGTTTTGGGGAGGGGTCCCTGTGGTCTTTGGGCCATTTTTGGGCCATTTTTAGCCATTTTTGGCCATTGTTCGCCATTTTGGGCCATTTTTGGGCCATTTTTGGTCCATTTTTGCCCATTTTGGGCCATTTTTGGTCCATTCTTGGTTCATTTTTGACCATTTTTGGTCCATTTTGGGCCATTTTTGGCCATTTTTGTTCCATTTTTTCTCCATTTTGGGCCATTTTTGGTCCATTTCTGGCCATTTTCATCCATTTTTGGCCATGTTTGATCCATTTTTGGGCCATTTTTGGCCATTTTTGGTCCATTTTCCACCATTTTTGGCCATTTTCATCCATTTTTGGCCATGTTTGATCCATTTTTGGGCCATTTTTGGCCATTTTTGGTCCATTTTTCACCATTTTTATCCATTTTTATCCATTTTTGGCTCCCCCCAGGTACCTGTACCGGCTCTGCCCCTTCCAGCGTGTGACGCAGAGACCCAAACACGGCGGGGCCGAGACCAGCCTGGGGTAGGAACAAAAATACCCCAAAACCACCCTAAAAACACCCAAAAATATCCTAAAAATATCCCAAACATGGCGGGGCCGAGACCAGCCTGGGGTAGGGCCCCAAAAACCCCCAAAAATATCCTAAAAATAACCCCAAAATACCCCAAACACGGTGGGGCCGAGACCAGCCTGGGGTAGGGCCCCCAAAACACCCCAAAAACACCCCTAAAATATCCTAAAAATACCCTAAAATATCGCAAAAATACCCCAAACACGGCGGGGCCGAGACCAGCCTGGGGTAGGGCCCCAAAAACCCCCAAAAATATCCTAAAATAACCCCAAAATACCCCAAACACGGTGGGGCCGAGACCAGCCTGGGGTAGGGCCACAAAACACCCCAAAATATCCCAAAATGTCCTAAAAACCACCCCAAAATACCCCAAACACGGCGGGGCCGAGACCAGCCTGGGGTAGGGCACAAAAACCCCAAAAACCACCCCAAAATATCCTAAAATAACCTAAACACGGCGGGGCCGAGACCAGCCTGGGGTAGGGCCCCCAAAATACCCCAAAATGTCCTAAAAACCACCCCAAAAATACCCCAAACACGGCGGGGCCGAGACCAGCCTGGGGTGGGCACCAAAACACCCAAAAATACCCCAAAATACCCCAAAAAATCCCCAAAAATATCCCAAAAATACCCCAGACACGGCGGGGCCGAGATCAGCCTGGGGTAGGCACCAAAAACACCCAAAAACACCCCAAAAACACCCAAAAATACCCCAAAATACCCTAAAATAACCCCAAACGTGGTGGAGATGACACCAGCCTGGGGTAAGGAACCAAAACACCCCAAAAATACCCAAAAATGACCCAAAAATATCACCAAAATATCCCAAAACCACCCAAAACACCCCAAAAATTGCAGGGCTGAGACCAGCCTAGGCTAGGGCACCAAAAATACTCCAAAAAGATCCTAAAAACCACCCAAAATACCCCAAAATATCCCAAAATGCCCCAAAACCAACCCAAATAACCCCACAATAACCCCAGACACAGCGGGGCCAAGACTGCCCTGGGGTAGGGCAGCCCAAAAACGCCCCAAAACGCCCCAAAATATCCCAAAACCGCCCCAAAATCCCCCTGGGGACCCCAAAAAAACCCCAGATCCCCTTGGGAATCCCAAAAACCCCCTGGGGACCCCAAAACCACCCTGGGGACCCCAAAATCTCCCTGGGAACCCCAAAAATCCTCCTGGGGACCCCAAAAATCCTCCAAAACCACCCCGAAGTCCCCCTGGGGACCCCAAAAACCCCCTGGGGACCCCAAAAATCCCCCTGGGGACCCCAAAAATCATCATGGGGACCCCAAAAATCCCCCTGGGGGCCCCAAAATCCCCCGGGGACACCCCAAACCCCCCCCCGGGGGCCCCAAAATCCCCCGGGGACACCCCAAACCCCCCCCCGCTGTCACCTGCCC
>NW_024370507.1:0-15226 GCF_014805655.1 Passer montanus | reverse complement strand
AAAACACCCAAAAATACCCCAAAATACCCCAAAAAATACCCAAAAATATCCCAAAAATACCCCAGACACGGCGGGGCCGAGATCAGCCTGGGGTAGGCACCAAAAACACCCAAAAACACCCCAAAAACACCCAAAAATACCCCAAAATACCCTAAAATAACCCCAAACGTGGTGGAGATGACACCAGCCTGGGGTAAGGAACCAAAACACCCCAAAAATACCCAAAAATGACCCAAAAATATCACCAAAATATCCCAAAACCACCCAAAACACCCCAAAAATTGCAGGGCTGAGACCAGCCTAGGCTAGGGCACCAAAAATACTCCAAAAAGATCCTAAAAACCACCCAAAATACCCCAAAATATCCCAAAATGCCCCAAAACCAACCCAAATAACCCCACAATAACCCCAGACACAGCGGGGCCAAGACTGCCCTGGGGTAGGGCAGCCCAAAAACGCCCCAAAACGCCCCAAAATATCCCAAAACCGCCCCAAAATCCCCCTGGGGACCCCAAAAAAACCCCAGATCCCCTTGGGAATCCCAAAAACCCCCTGGGGACCCCAAAACCACCCTGGGGACCCCAAAATCTCCCTGGGAACCCCAAAAATCCTCCTGGGGACCCCAAAAATCCTCCAAAACCACCCCGAAGTCCCCCTGGGGACCCCAAAAACCCCCTGGGGACCCCAAAAATCCCCCTGGGGACCCCAAAAATCATCATGGGGACCCCAAAAATCCCCCTGGCACCTGCCCCCTGGCCCCGCCCCCTCCGGGCTCACCTGCGCGAGGCCCCACCCCTTTCCCATCACGTGACCGCGCCCCTCCCCCGCAGGCTCTGGGGCTCCTGGGCGGGGCCCGAAGGCGACAAATTCGGGGCCCAGAAATACGAGGGGGGCACGGGCTGCTGGCAGGGGCCCAGCCGCGCCACCACGGTGAGTGACGGCATCGGTGTGACGTCATCCGTGTCACCTGTGTGTCACCTGTGTGTCACCTGTGTCACTGAACCCACCCCCCCTGTGTGTCACCTGTGTGTCACCTGTGTCACCTGTGTCACTGAACGCAGGGGCCCAGCCGCGCCACCACGGTGAGTGACGTCACCTGTGTCACCTGTGTGTCACCTGTGTGTCACCTGTGTCACTGAACCCACCCCCTGTGTGTCACCTGTGTGTCACCTGTGTGTCACCTGTGTGTCCCCAAACCCCGCCCCCAACCCCGCCCCGGCTGCTGGCAGGGGCCCAGCGGTGCCACCACGGTGAGTGACGGCTCTGTCACCTGTGTGACGTCACCTGTGTGACGTCACCTGAGCCCCCAAAATGTCCCCAGACCCCCCTATCCCTGTCCCCTGCCAGGTGTGTCCCTGCTGTCCCCAGGTGTGTCCCTGTCCCCTCCCTGGTGCCGCCGGGTGTGTCCCCAGTCTCTCAGGTGTCCCCAGGTGTGTCCCAGGTGTGTCCCAGGTATTTCAGGCGTGTTCCCAGGTCACTCAGCTGTCCCCAGGTGTGTCTCAGGTGTCCCCCCCTGTCCCCAGGTGTGTCCCCAGGTGTGTCCCAGGTGTCTCAGGTGTGTCCCAGGTGTGTCCCCTGTCACTCAGGTGTCCCTGTCCCCATCCCCAGGTGTCCCAGGTGTGTCCCCAATCACTCAGGTGTGTCCCAGGTGTGTCCCCTGTCACTCAGGTGTGTCCCGTCCCCGTCCCCAGGTGCGGCTCAGGTGTGTCCCAGGTCACTCAGGTGTGTCCCAGGTCACTCAGGTGTGTCCCAGGTGTGTCCCCTGTCACTCAGGTGTGTCCCAGGTCACTCAGGTGTGTCCCAGGTGTGTCCCCTGTCACTCAGGTGTCCCCTGTCACTCAGGTGTGTCCCTGTCCCTGTCCCCAGGTGCGGCTCAGGTGTGTCCCCAATCACTCAGGTGTGTCCCCTGTCACTCAGGTGTGTCCCAGGTGTGTCCCCAGGTGTCTCAGGTGTCCCTGTCCCCGTCCCCAGGTGTGTCCCAGGTGTGTCCCCTGTCACTCAGGTGTCCCCTGTCACTCAGGTGTGTCCCTGTCCCTGTCCCCAGGTGCGGCTCAGGTGTGTCCCCAATCACTCAGGTGTGTCCCAGGTGTGTCCCCTGTCACTCAGGTGTCCCTGTCCCCATCCCGTGTCCCCCCAGGTGTGTCCCCAATCACTCAGGTGTGTCCCAGGTGTGTCCCCTGTCACTCAGGTGTCCCCTGTCACTCAGGTGTGTCCCTGTCCCTGTCCCCAGGTGCGGCTCAGGTGTGTCCCAGGTCACTCAGGTGTGTCCCCAGTCTCTCAGGTGTGTCCCAGGTGTGTCCCCTGTCACTCAGGTGTGTCCCCTGTCACTCAGGTGTGTCCCTGTCCCCCTCCCCAGGTGCGGCTCAGGTGCGCTCTGCAGACGGCGCTGGCGGCGGCGTCGGAGCCGAGCCGCTGCGAGTACCTGCTGGAGCTGGAGACGCCCGCGGATCCTGAAAATATCCTGGAATTATCCCTGAAATTATCCCTGAAATATCCCAAAAATACCCTGCAGGGAGAGCGCGGCGGGGCACGAGGAGCACGACGAGCTCTGAGCCCCGAAATACACCCAATTCACCCCAAAATAATCCTGAAATCACCCCAAAAATGTCCTGGAAATATCCTGAAAATATCCAAAAATTATCCAAAAAATATCCATGAAAATATCCTGGAATTATCCCAAAAATACCCTGCAGGGAGAGCCCGGCGGGGCACGAGGAGCACGACGAGCTCTGAGCCCCGAAACTGCCCCAAATCACCCCAAAAATGTCCTGGAATTATCCCCAAAATATCCAGGAATTATCCAAAAAATATCCCTGAAAATATCCTGAAAATATCCCAAAAATACCCTGCAGGGAGAGCCCGGCAGGGCACGAGGAGCACGACGAGCTCTGAGCCCAAAATACACCCAATTCACCCCAAAAATGTCCTGGAATTATCCTGAAAATATCCTGGAATTATCCCAAAATATCCCTGAAAATATCCTGAAAATATCCCAAAAATACCCTGCAGGGAGAGCCCGGCGGGGCACGAGGAGCACGACGAGCTCTGAGCCCAAAATACACCCAATTCACCCCAAAAATGTCCTGGAATTATCCTGAAAATATCCTGGAATTATCCCAAAATATCCCTGAACTGGGATGTCACTCACGTGTCCCAGGTGTGTCCCAGGTGTCACTCAGGTGTGTCCCAGGTGTGTCCCCTGTCACTCAGGTGTGTCCCCTGTCACTCAGGTGTGTCCCCTGTCACTCAGGTGTGTCCCAGGTCACTCAGGTGTGTCCCAGGTGTGTCCCCTGTCCCTCAGGTGTCCCCAGGTGTCTCAGGTGTCCCAGGTGTGTCCCCTGTCACTCAGGTGTGTCCCAGGTCTCTCAGGTGTGTCCCAGGTGTGTCCCCTGTCACTCAGGTGTCCCTGTCCCCATCCCCAGGTGTCCCAGGTGTGTCCCCAATCACTCAGGTGTGTCCCAGGTGTGTCCCCTGTCACTCAGGTGTGGTGTCCCAGGTGTGTCCCCTGTCACTCAGGTGTGTCCCAGGTCACTCAGGTGTGTCCCCAGTCTCTCAGGTGTGTCCCAGGTGTGTCCCCTGTCACTCAGGTGTGTCCCCTGTCACTCAGGTGTGTCCCTGTCCCCCTCCCCAGGTGCGGCTCAGGTGCGCTCTGCAGACGGCGCTGGCGGCAGCGTCGGAGCCGAGCCGCTGCGAGTACCTGCTGGAGCTGGAGACGCCCGCGGCCTGCAGGGAGAGCCCGGCGGGGCACGAGGAGCACGACGAGCTCTGAGCCCAAAATACACCCAATTCACCCCAAAAATGTCCTGGAATTATCCTGAAAATATCCTGGAATTATCCAAAAAGTATCCCTGAAAATATCCTGGAATTATCCCAAAATATCCCTGAAAACATCCCCAAAATACCCCTAAAATAGCCCCAAAATAGCCCAAAATGATCCCCAAAATATCCCTGAAAATCCCCAAAAATGCCCCAGAGGAACATTCCAACCCCCCCAAAAATCCCCCCAAAAACCCCAAAATTCCCAAAAAAACCCCAAAATTCCCAAAAAACCCCAAAATTCCTCCCCAAAAAACCCCAAATAAACCCAAAATCCCCCCCCAAAAAACCCAAAATCACCCCAAAATCCCAAAAAACCTCCCAAAACTCCCCTCGTGCCTCAGTTTCCCTTTCCCTGGGGTCCCAAATTTGGGGATTTTGGGGGCGTTTTCCCAGAATTCCGAGGGCTCTCCTGCCTCAGTTTCCCTTTTCTTTCAGAGCCCAAATCTGGGAATTAAATTTGGGAATTTTGGGGGGATTTTCCCCTGAATTTTGGGGGAATTTCCCTGAATTTTGGGGGATTTTTCCCTGAATTTTGGGGGGATTTTTCCCGAATTTTGGGGGATTTTTCCCTGAATTTTGGGGCATTTTTCCATGAATTTCGGGTGATTTTTCCCTGAATTTTGGGGAATTTTTCCTGAATTTTGGGGGATTTTTCCCTGAATTTTGGGGGGATTTTCCCCTGAATTTTGGGGGAATTTCCCTGAATTTTGGGGGAATTTCCCCTGAATTTTGGGGGGATTTTCTCTGAAATTTGGGGGATTATTCCCTGAATTTTGGGGATTTTCCCCTGAATTTTGGGGGGATTTTCCCCTGAATTTTGGGGGAATTTCCCTGAATTTTGGGGGATTTTTCCCTGAATTTTGGGGGGATTTTTCCCTGAATTTTGGGGGGATTTCCCTGAATTTTGGGGCATTTCCTGCCTCAGTTTCCCTCTCCCAAGGTCCATCCCAAACTCCCAAATCCCCAAATTTCGAGATGGGGAAAGGCCCAAAATCCCCAAAAAAAAACCTGGAAGGGGGAGGAAAAAATCCCCCAAACTGGGATAAAAAATAAAAATAAAAACTTGAAAAATAAAAACTTAAAAAATAAAAATTGAAATTTTATTTAGGAATAAAAGGGGGGAAAAAAACCCCAAACTGGGATGAAAAATAAAAACTTTGTTTGGGAAAAAAAAAAAAACAACAAACTGGGATTAAAAATCCAAATTTTATTTGGGAATAAAAGGGGAAATAAAAACCCAAACCAGGATGAAAAATAAAAATAGAAACTTTATTTGGGAATAAAAATCCCCCAAATTTTGGGGTCCGAGCTCGCTGCTGTCCTGCCGGGGTTGGGAATTCCAAAATTCCCACGGGAATTCTTCCCCATCCCAAATTTTGGGGATATTTCTGAGGGGCTCTTGGGGTGGGAATTCCGGGATTCCCATGGGAATTCCTCCCCATCCCAAATTTCGGGGGCTCCAGGGTTGGGAATTCTGGGATACCCATGGGAATTATCCCAAATTTTGGGGGGCTCCAAGGATGGGAATTCTGGGATTCCTGTGGGAATTTTTCCCCATCCCAAATTTCTCCATCCCAAATTTTGGGGGGCTCCAAGGATGGGAATTCCAGGATTCCCATGGGAATTCCTCCCCATCCCAAATTTGGGGGGCTCCAAGGATGGGAATTCCAGGATTCCCGTGGGAATTTTTCCCCATCCCCAATTTCGGGGGGTTCCAAAGATGGGAATTCCAGGATTCCCAAGGGAATTCCTCCCGATCCCAAATTTGGGGGGCTCCAAGGATGGGAATTCCAGGATTCCCATGGGAATTCCTCCCCATCCCAAATTTGGGGGGCTCCAAGGATGGGAATTCCAGGATTCCCATGGGAATTCCTCCCTATCCCAGATTTTGAGGTGCTCTGGGGCTGGGAATTCCAGGATTCCCGCGGGAATTCCTCCCCATCCCAGATTTGAGGGGCTCCAAGGATGGGAATTCCGGGATTCCCGTGGGAATTTTTCCCCATCCCAAATTTCGGGGGGCACCAAAGATGGGAATTCCGGGATTCCCATGGGAATTCCTCCCCATCCCAAATTCAAGGGGCTCCAAGGATGGGAATTCCAGGATTCCCGTGGGAATTTTTCCCCATCCCAAATTTCGGGGGGCACCAAAGATGGGAATTCCGGGATTCCCATGGGAATTCCTCCCCATCCCAAATTCAAGGGGCTCCAAGGATGGGAATTCCAGGATTCCCGTGGGAATTTTTCCCCATCCCAAATTTCGGGGGGCACCAAAGATGGGAATTCCGGGATTCCCGTGGGAATTCCTCCCCACCCCAAATCCCAGGCACGTTTTCGGGGTCAGAGCTCGTCGCGGGCGTCGCTCTCGTGCCGGGGCTGGGAATTCCAGGATTCCCCCGGGAATTCCTGCCCGTCCCAGGCCCCGGGGGGCTGCGGGGGGCTCTGGGGCTGGGAATTCCGGGATTCCCGCGGGAATTCCTGCCCGTCCCAGGCCCCGGGGGGCTGCGGGGGGCTCTGGGGCTGGGAATTCCGGGATGCCGGGGGGAATTCCTGCCCGTCCCAGGCCCCGGGGGGCTGCGGGGGGCTCTCGGTGTCGCTGACGTAGCCGGGCTCCCCCGTGTAGTGCGTGGGGAAGAGCAGCAGCGGCTCCGCCGAGAACGCCAGCAGGTCCCGGCGCGGGAAGTGCCGCGAGTACTCGGGGCTGGGGGGAAAAAGGGGGAAACGGGTGAAAATGGGGGGAAATGGGGAAAATCAGGAGAAAAACGGGGAAAAATGGGGAAAATCTGGGGGGAAATCCAGGGAAATGGGGGGAAAATGGGGAAAAAACGGGGGGAAACGGGTGAAAATGGGGAAAAAATCCAGGGAAATCTGGGGGGAAATGGGGAAAAATGGGGGGAAATCCAGGGAAATGGGGGGAAAATGGGGAAAAATGCGGAAAATCTGGGGGGAAATGGGGGGAAAATGGGGAAAATCTGGGGGGAAATGGGGGGAAAAAATCCAGGGAAATGGGGGGAAAATGAGGGGAGAGGTCCAGGAGAAGTGCCGTGAGTACTCGGGGCTGGGGGAAAAAGGGGGAAATGGGTGAAAATGGGGAAAAAATCAGGGGGAATCTGGGGGGAAATGGGGAAAAAATTGGGGAAATGGGAGAAAAAGGGGGAAAAATGACAGGAAAATGAGGGGAGAGATTTGGGAGAAGTGCCAGGAGTCCTCGGGGCTGGGGAAAATGGGGGGAAAGGGGGGGGAAATGGGGAAAAACAGGAAACAAATAGGGAGAAATGGAAGGAAATGGGGGGAAAATGGAACCTGGGGTGCTGGTTGAACATGAGGGGTTGGGATAATTGGGATCAATGGAGTCAATGGGGTCACTGGGATCAATGGGGTCAATGTGACAAATGAGATTAATTGGGTCAATGGGATGAATGGAGTCAATGGGATCAATGGGACAAATGCAGTCTATGGGATCAATGAGAACAGTGGGATATGGATCATTACAATCCATGGGATCATTGGGGTCAATGGGATCAGTGGGATCATTGGGATCAATGGGATCAATGGGATGAATAAGGTCAACAGGGTCATTGGGATCAATGGAGTCAATGGTGTCATTGGGGTCAAGGAGGTCATTGGGGTCACTGGAGTCAATGGGATCAAGAGGGTCATTGGGGTCAATGGAGTCAATGGGGTCACTGGGATCAATGGGGTCAATGTGACAAATGAGATTAATTGGGTCAATGGGATCAATTGAGTCAATGGGGTCAATGGGATGAACGAGATTAATCAGGTCATTGGGATCACTGGTATCAATGAAGTCAACAAGATCAATGAGATCAATGGGATAATTGGGATCAATGGAGTCAATGGGATCAATGGGATCAATGAGGTCAATGGGATCATTGGTATCAATGTGGTCACAGGATCAATGAGATCAATGGGATAATTGGGATCAATGGGATGAACAGGATCAATGGGACAATTGCAGTCTATGGGATCAATGAGAACAGTGGGATATGGATCATTACAATCCATGGGATCATTGGGAGCAATGGGGTCAATGGGATCAATGGTGTCATTGTGATGAATGAGATCGACGGGATCAGTGCAGTCAATGGGGTCATTTGGCTTAATGGGATTAATGGGATAATTGGGGTCATTGATATCATTGGGATGAATGAGGTCAATGGGATCAGTGGGGTCAGTGTGGTCATTGGGATCAATGCAGTCAATGGGATCATTGGTGTCATTACGATGAATGAGATCAATGGGGTCAATAGGGTCAATGGAAGGGAATTCCAGGGAATGCCGGGAGGGACCACGGGAATAACAACGGGAATTCCAGGGAATGCCGGGAATGCTGGGAGGGACCACGGGAGTAATGGGAATTCCAGGGAATGCCGGGAACGCCGGGAGGGACCATGGGAATAACGGGAACAACGGGAACCGGGAGGGACCACGGGAATTCCAGGGAACGTCAGGAACCGTGAGGGACCGTGGGAATAACGGGAACAGGGAGAGGCAACGGGAATTGCAGGGAACAGGGAGGGACCACGGGAATAACAGGGAATGCCGGGAATGGAGAGGGACCCCGGGAATAACGGGAACATGGAGGGACAATGGGAATTCCAGGGAATGGCGGGAACTGGGAGGGACCCCGGGAATAACGGGAATTCCAGGAACAGCGAGGGACCCCGGGGACAACGGGAACAGACCCCAGGAATGCTGGGAATGGGGAGGGACCCTGGGAACAACGGGGATTGGGATGGACCCCGGGAGTGCCGGGAATTCCGGGAATTTGGGATGGACCCCGGGAATCACCCACCCACCCCAGGAATTCCAGGGATTTGGGATGGATCCTGGGAGTGCTGCTCGCACTCGTGGGAGCTCCCTGGATCCCCCTGGACTCCCAGACCCCCCCAAATTCCAGAATTCCCATCCCAAATTCCCAAATTCCCGTTCCTCACCTCCTGCCAGACGCGGAAGTGGCTGAGGAAGCAGAGCAGAGGCTCCTCTGGAATTCCCTGGATCCCCCTGGACTCCCAGACCCCCTGGACCCTCTGGATCCTTCCAGACCCCCAAATTCCCCAATTCCCACCCCAAATTCCCCAATTCCCACCTCAGATTTCCCAGTTCCCACCCCAAATTCCCAAATTCCCGTTCCTCACCTCCTGCCAGACGCGGAAGTGGCTGAGGAAGCAGCGGCTCCTCTGGAATTCCCTGGATCCCCCTGGACTCCCTGAACCCTCTGGACCCTCTGGACCCCCAAATTCCCCAATTCCCACCCAAATACCCCAATTCCCACCCCAAACCCCCAAATTCCCATCCCAAATTCCCGAACTTCCCCGTTGCTCACCTCCTGCCAGGCCTGGAAGTGGCTGAGGAAGCAGCGGCTCCCTCCCACCCTTGGGAACTCCCTGGACCCCCAAATTCCCCAATTCCCACCCAAATACCCCAATTCCCACCCCAAATCCCCAAATTCCCCTCCCAAACCCCCGAATTTCCCGTTCCTCACCTCCTGCCAGGCCTGGAAGTGGCTGAGGAAGCAGCGGCTCCCTCCCACCCTTGGGAACTCCCTGGAACCACCAAATTCGCCACTTCCCCCCCCAAATACCCCAATTCCCACCCCAAATCCCCAAATTCCCCTCCCAAACCCCCGAATTTCCCGTTGCTCACCTCCTGCCAGGCCTGGAAGTGGCTGAGGAAGCAGCGGCTCCCTCCCACCCTTGGGGACTCCCTGGATCCCCCAAATTCCCCAATTCCCACCCCAAATTCCCCAATTCCCAAATTCCCAAACCCCCGAATTTCCCGTTGCTCACCTCCTGCCAGGCCTGGAAGTGGCTGAGGAAGCAGCCCACCTCTATCCCCAAATTCCCGTCCCAAATTCCCGAATTTCCCCGTTCCTCACCTCCTGCCAGGCCTGGAAGTGGCTGAGGAAGCAGCGGCTGCTCTGGAATTCCCTGGATCCCCCTGGACTCCCTGAACCCTCTGGACCCTTCCGGACCCCCAAATTCCCAAATTCCCACCCCAAATTCCCCAATTCCCACCCCAAATTCCCAAATTCCTGTCCCAAATCCCCGTTGCTCACCTCCTGCCAGGCCTGGAAGTGGCTGAGGAAGCAGCGGCTCCTCTGGAATTCCCTGGACTCCCTGACCCCCTGGACCCTTCCGGACCCCCAAATTCCCCAATTCCCACCCTAAATTCCCCAATTCTCACCCCAAATACCCCAATTCCCACCCCAAATCCCCAAATTCCCGTCCCAAATTCCCGAATTTCCCCGTTGCTCACCTCCTGCCAGGCCTGGAAGTGGCTGAGGAAGCAGCGGCTCCCTCCCACCCTTGGGAACTCCCTGGATCCCCCAAATTCCCCAATTCCCACCCCAAATACCCCAATTCCCAAATTCCCAAACCCCCGAATTTCCCGTTGCTCACCTCCTGCCAGGCCTGGAAGTGGCTGAGGAAGCAGCGGCTCCTCTGGAATTCCCTGGACTCCCTGACCCCCTGGACCCTTCCGGACCCCCAAATTCCCCAATTCCCACCCTAAATTCCCCAATTCTCACCCCAAATACCCCAATTCCCACCCCAAATCCCCAAATTCCCGTCCCAAATTCCCGAATTTCCCCGTTGCTCACCTCCTGCCAGGCCTGGAAGTGGCTGAGGAAGCAGCGGCTCCCTCCCACCCTTGGGAACTCCCTGGATCCCCCAAATTCCCCAATTCCCACCCCAAATACCCCAATTCCCAAATTCCCAAACCCCCGAATTTCCCGTTGCTCACCTCCTGCCAGGCCTGGAAGTGGCTGAGGAAGCAGCGGCTCCTCTGGAATTCCCTGGACTCCCTGACCCCCTGGACCCTTCCGGACCCCCAAATTCCCCAATTCCCACCCTAAATTCCCCAATTCTCACCCCAAATACCCCAATTCCCACCCCAAATCCCCAAATTCCCGTCCCAAATTCCCGAATTTCCCCGTTGCTCACCTCCTGCATGTACCCCGGGAATCACCCACACACCCCAGGAATTCCAGGGATTTGGGCCGGATCCTGGGAGACCTGCTCGCACTCGTGGGAGCTCCCTGGATCCCCCTGGACTCCCAGACCCCCCCAAATTCCAGAATTCCCATCCCAAATTCCCAAATTCCCGTTCCTCACCTCCTGCCAGACGCGGAAGTGGCTGAGGAAGCAGAGCAGAGGCTCCTCTGGAATTCCCTGGATCCCCCTGGACTCCCAGACCCCCTGGACCCTCTGGATCCTTCCAGACCCCCAAATTCCCCAATTCCCACCCCAAATTCCCCAATTCCCACCTCAGATTTCCCAGTTCCCACCCCAAATTCCCAAATTCCCGTTCCTCACCTCCTGCCAGACGCGGAAGTGGCTGAGGAAGCAGCGGCTCCTCTGGAATTCCCTGGATCCCCCTGGACTCCCTGAACCCTCTGGACCCTCTGGACCCCCAAATTCCCCAATTCCCACCCAAATACCCCAATTCCCACCCCAAACCCCCAAATTCCCATCCCAAATTCCCGAACTTCCCCGTTGCTCACCTCCTGCCAGGCCTGGAAGTGGCTGAGGAAGCAGCGGCTCCCTCCCACCCTTGGGAACTCCCTGGATCCCCCAAATTCCCCAATTCCCACCCCAAATTCCCCTATTCCCAAATTCCCAAACCCCCGAATTTCCCGTTGCTCACCTCCTGCCAGGCCTGGAAGTGGCTGAGGAAGCAGCCCACCTCGCCGCGGGTCAGGGGTCTCCCGTGGAAGGGGTCCCGGTACCCCGGCAGCATCCGCACCCCCAGCGCCTCCAGCTGGCTGCCGTTGAGCGCCCTGCGGAGCCCGGAAGGTTCCAGAAGGGAATTCGGGGGGCTCGGGGTGCCGCCCACCCCCCGGGGCTCACCGGCCGTCCACGGCCTCCAGCAGGCGCGGCGCCACGCCCAGGGCGTGCAGCGAGCGCAGCATCCGCGCCCGGCGCGCCGCGCGGCGCCGCAGGTTGAAATCCCATGGGAATGGGAGAATCCCGTGGGAATGGGGCCAAATCCGTGGAATGGGGCCAAAATCCATGGGAATGAACCCCAAATCCATGGGAATGAGCCCCAAATTCCATGGGAATGAACCCCAAATCCATGGGAACGGGAGAATCCTATGGGAACGGGGCCAAAATCCATGGGACAGGAGAATCCCGTGGGAATGAACCCCAAATCCATGGGAATGAACCCGAAATCCCAGGGGAACAGGACAATTCCACTGGAATGGGCCCCAAATCCATGGGAATGGGCCCCAAGTTCCATGGGGACAGGCGAATCCCGTGGGAATGAACCCCAAACCCATGGGAATGGGAGAATCCCACGGGAATGAACCCCAAATCCCATGGGAATGAACCCTAAATCCCACCGGGAATCAGCCCCAAAATCCCAAAGGAATGGGCCCCCAATTCCCAAAGGAATCAGCCCCAAATCCCATGGGAATGAGCCCCAAACCCCATGGGAATGGCCCCTAAATCCCAAAGGAATCAGCTCCAAATCCCATGGGAATGGGCCCCAAATTCCATAGGAATGAACCCTAAATCCCATGGGAATGGACACCAAATCCCAAAGGAATCGGCCCCAGATCCCAAAGGAACATTTCCCACCCCAGAGAACGAAGAATTCCCAATCCCAGGGGTCCCATCCCAGGTTCCTCCTCCTTCCCAGGATCCCAAGGCCCTGGATCCTTTGGGATCCTTCCCTCCCCTACAACCCCAAAGCCCTGGATCCCTCAGGATCAATTGGGATCCATCCCTGACCCACAATCCCAAGGTCTCGAATCCTTTGGGATCCTTTGGGATCCTTCCCTCCCCTACAATCCCAAAGCCCTGAATCACAATCTTGGGGGAAAATGGGGAAAAACTAGGGAGAAAATGGGGAAAGGAGAAAAATGACCCAAAATCCCGAGGAAAAGGAGGGAAAAGACCCCAAACTCTGAGGGGAGGGGGATTCCGGCCGGAATTCCGAGGGAGGGGCTCCCACCTCATCGAATCCCAGCTTGTCCAGGACCTTGGGAGGGACCCACACGTGGGGGGAGGGCTCGGCCGGAGGGAGCTTCACTGTGGGAACGGGAGAATCCCGTGGGAACGGGGCCAAATCCATGGGAATGAGCCCTAAATCCCATGGGAACAAATCCCAAATCCATGGAAATGAACCCCTAAATTCCATGGGAATGGGAGAATCCCATGGGAATGGATCCAAAATCCCATGGGAATGAACCCCTAAATCCCAAAGGAACCAACCCCAAATCCCATGGGAATCAGCTCCAAATACCAAAGGAATCAACCCCAAATCCCACCAAGAATCAACCCCAGATCCCGAAGGAATCAACTCCAAATCCCATCAGGAATCAGCCCCAAATCCCAAAGGATTCAGCCCCAAATCCCATGGGAATCAGCCTCAAATCCCACCAGGAATCAGCCCCAGATCCCAGCAGGAACATTTCCCATCCCAGGGGTCCCATCCCAGGATCCCTCCCTCCCCCACTATCCCAAGGCCCTGGATCCTTTGGGATCTGTTGGGATTCATTGGGATCCTCCTCTCCCCCACAATCCCAAAGCCCTGAATCCTTTGGGATCCGTTGGGATCCACTGGGATCCTTCCCTCTCCCACACCCCCAAATCCCTGGATCCCTTGGGATCCACTGGGATCCATCCCTGCCTCACAATCCCAAGGTCCTAAATCCTTTGGGATCCTTTGGGATCCCTCCCTGCCCCACACCCCCAAATCCCTGGATCCCTCGGGCCGACCCCGAGGCCCCGGATCCATCGGGATCCTTTGGGATCCTTTGGGATCTCACCCATGATCTCCAGCTGGACGTGCAGGAAGTTCTCGGCCTCGTCCCGCAGGGAGCTCTGGGAGCGCAGCGGCACCGGCAGGAACCCGAACTGCTCCCGGTTGGACACGAACATCTGCACCCCTGGAATGGGATTGGGATTGGGATTGGGACCAGGATTGGGATGGGCACCGGGATTGGGATCGGGAATGGGACCAGAGCAGGATCAGGATGGGGGAGTCGCTCCTGTGCTGGGATCACCCAACGTCGATCTCAAATTCCAGCCCAATCCCAACCCAACTCATCCCACCTCAACCCAACCCAACCCAACCCAACCCATCCCAACTCAACCCAACAATCCCAATCCCCATTTGTACCGGCGTGCCAGCAGGCAGCGGTGAAGACGATGATGTCATCCCAACGCAACCCAACTCAACCCAACCCAACAATGCCAATGCCCACGCCCACGCTCACTGGTGTGCCGGCAGCCAGCGGCAAAGACGATGATGTCATCCCAACCCAACCCAATTCAACCCAACCCAACAATCCCAACTCAACCCAACCCAACTCAACCCAACCCAACCCAATCCAACCCAACCCAACCCAACCCAACCCAATCCACCCCAACCCAACCCAATTCAACCCAACCCAACAATCCCAACTCAACCCAACCATCCCATCCCCATGCTCACGGGTGTGCCAGCAGGTGGTGGTGAAGACGATGATGTCATCATAACCCAACCCAACCCAACGCCCGTTGTCATCCTCACTGGCGTGCCGGCAGGCGGCGGCGAAGACGATGATGTCATCCCAACCCAACTCAACAATCCCAACCCAACCCAACAATCCCAATGCCCATCCTCACCAGCGTGCCGGCAGACGGCGGCGAAGACGATGATGTCATCCCAACCCAACTCAACAATCCCAACCCAACCCAACAATCCCAATGCCCATCCTCACCGGCGTGCCGGCAGGCGGCGGCGAAGACGATGATGTCATCCCAACCCAACTCAACAATCCCAACCCAACCCAACAATCCCAATGCCCATCCTCACCAGCGTGCCGGCAGACGGCGGCGAAGACGATGATGTCATCCCAACCCAACTCAACAATCCCAACCCAACCCAACCATGCCATGCCCATCCTCACCGGCGTGCCGGCAGGCGGCGGCGAAGACGATGATGTCAACCCAACCCAACCCAACAATCCCAATGCCCATCCTCACCGGCGTGCCGGCAGGCGGCGGCGAAGACGATGATGTCATCCCAACCCAACTCAACAATCCCAACCCAACCCAACAATCCCAATGCCCATCCTCACCAGCGTGCCGGCAGACGGCGGCGAAGACGATGATGTCATCCCAACCCAACTCAACAATCCCAACCCAACCCAACAATCCCAATGCCCATCCTCACCGGAGTGCCGGCAGGCGGCGGCGAAGACGATGATGTCGTCGAAGGCGCCGCTGTAGCCGGGCGGCGGCGGGTGGAAGGCCAGGCTCCGCGAGCGCTCGCGCCGCAGGTCCAGCAGGAAGGTGGAGTGCACCATGGGCACCGCGAAGCAGCCCCGGCGCTCCCGGCGCCGGATCGGCAGGTAGGCGGGGGTGCGGCGGTAATAGCCCTGCGGACGGGAGTGACC
>NW_024370506.1:0-707 GCF_014805655.1 Passer montanus | reverse complement strand
GAAGAAGGACTGAGAAAAAAATCAAGGTGAAGTTTGGAATTTAACTGAAAAGCATATAAAAATTACATTTTGACATTTCTGAATTTGCCTTTCCCCAATGAACTTATGTCCCTGTCCTTTTCTTGAAAAACTGAAGTGCCCACACCTCCTTTAATAATTTTTGGATCCTCTTTAGAGTGATAAATTGGATAGTCTCAACAGCATGAAACAAAAAATACTTTTTCTACCATATGCTACAGCAATAAAAAAGAAAGCTGTTTCTCATTATTAGCTGGTCCATCCTTATATAGTCAGTTGTCTTGGAAACTGAGATTGATTCTAACTTCAAGAAAATGTAAGAATGAACTGAGTCACATAGTTCTTTCTCTCAATGTCCATCTCAATTTACAGTGTTGGAACTAGCAACAAAAACATCCCTAAGCACGATTTCCAGTTCTAGATTTATTTTTGTTGCACTTCTCTGTCACAGTGAAAATCAAAACAATATAATAACTTAGACTGGAAACTTCAGTAAAATAACTGTGAAGTTTCAGAAAACATTGAAATGTTTTCTGAAATAAATGTAAGTAAAATGTACATTCAAATCTACCTCACTTAAAAATAAAATAAAATAGTTCTTCCAGGTTTGATATCTAGATGACAAAATACATAGGTATCACGTAACTCAAATCTGGACAAATTAAGGAATCAATATCACAAATAAGAAG
>NW_024370505.1:0-708 GCF_014805655.1 Passer montanus | reverse complement strand
TTCCCCAAATTCCCCAATCCCAAAATTCCTAAAGTTCTCCAATCCTGGAATTCCACAATTCCCCAATCCCAGAATTCTCAAAATTCCCAGAATCCCCAAAATTCCCCAATCCCAGAATTCCCCAATCCTGGAATTCCCCAGGCCAAAGGTTCCCAAAATTCCAAAATCCCGTGAATTCCCAAATCCTGGAATTCCCAAACCCTGGAATTCCTCCTTCCAAGTATTCCAGATTATTCCAAAATCCCGGAATTCCCACATCCTGCAATTCCGCAGTCTAAATATTCCTGGGAATTCCAACCCCAAAATTCCCAGGAATTCCATCTCCCACATTCCCAAAAATTCTAGTTCCGACTTTCCCGGGAATTCTGGATCTCCCATCCCAGGAATTCCAACTCCCAAATCCCCGGGAATTCTGACCCCCCATTCCCAGGGAATTCCTGGGAATTCCAGTCCCGAATTCCGGGAATTTTGGGAATTTTGGGAATTCTCTCTCTCTCTCTCTCCCCGCAGGCCGCTGGAGGTGAACCGGATCCTCCTGGAGTGGCTCCAGAACCTTCCCCCGGAGCCGCCGCTGCCCGCCAATTCCAAACTTTGAGCCCAACGTTTTCCCGCCAATTTTTTTTCCCACCAATTTTTTTTCCCGCCGATTTCTTCCCACCGATTTTTTCCCGCCAATCCGAGGCTTTTAGCAGGATTTTTTTTCTGGGA
>NW_024370504.1:0-708 GCF_014805655.1 Passer montanus | reverse complement strand
GATGAATTTGGGGTTCCCGGTAATGATTTAGGGGTGTTCACATGAAGATTTGGGGGGGGGCCGGTGGGGATTTGGGGGCGTTCCCGATGGATTTTGGGGTGTTCCCGATGGGATTTTGGGGTGTTCCCGATGGGATTTGGGGGCGTTCCTGGTAAGGATTTGGGGTTCCCGGGGGGTTTTGGGGTCCCTATGAATCTGGGGGTCCCGTCCCGATGAATTTGGGGTTCCCGGTAAGGATTTGGGGGTGTTCTCGATGAGTTTTGGGGGGTCCCGATGAGGATTTTGGGGTGGATTTGGGGGTGGGATCCTGGTGGATCTGGGGGGGTTTCCCGATGGATTTGGGGGGGCTCTCGGTGGGGATTTGAGGGGGGTTCCCAGGATGTTTTGGGGTTCCCGGTGGGTTTTGGGATCCCGATGGATTTGGGGTTCCCGGTAAGAATTTTGGGTGTTCCTGGTGAGGATTTTGGGGTGTTCCCGATGAGGATTTGGGGGTGGGATCTTGGTGGATCTGGGAGGGTTCCCGATAGATTTGGGGGTGCTCTCGGTGGGGATTTTGGGGGGGTTCCCGGGGGATTTTGGGGGTCCCGGGGAATTTTGGGATTCCGATGAATTTGGGGTTCCTGGTAATGATTTGGGGGGGTCCCAACGAGGATTTTTGGGGGGTCCCGCTGAGGATTTGGGGGTGGATTTGGGGGTGGGATCCTGGTG
>NW_024370503.1:0-734 GCF_014805655.1 Passer montanus | reverse complement strand
CCACAGCCTTTCCCTCATCCACTAGGCAGGTCTCCTGGTCATAAAAAAAGATCAAGTTGATCAGACAGGACCTGCTTTTCCTAAACCCATTGTGGCTCAGCCTGATCCTCTGGTTGGCCTGTTCATGGTGTGTGATTGCACTTAAGATAATCTGTCCCACAGCCTTCCCCAGCATCGACATCAGCTGAGAGATCTGTAGTTTCCTGGGCCATTTTTCTGACCCTTCTTGTAGATGTGTGTCATGTTGGCCAACCTGCAGCTATCTGTTCTTGAGCTCTACACAGCTGAAACACTCCCAAATGTACAGACTGCCCCCACAACTCTCCTTCCTCACCTGTTCCTTCTGAAGGGCTTATAACCATCCATTGACACTCCCCATTCATGTGAGGGTTCCCACCATATTCCTGTGGTGGCAACCACACCATATCTCTCCTGCTGCACGGTGGCTTCCAGCTCCTCCTGTTTGCCACCCAGACTGTGTTCAGCTGTGTACATGCACTTCAGGTGGGCTCTTCATTTCACCCCCAGCACCAGCATGCTCCCCTGAGGCTCATCTCTAGTGAGCCTGGCCCTATTCTCTTCCCCCTTCAAAGTTTAGTTTAAAGCCCTCTCTATCAGTCCTGCTACATTACTTTTCCCCCCTTTTCTCCCCCATGTCTCCAGCAGGCCTGGTCCTGTATAAATTGCCCAATGATGGAAAAAAGACATTTTGATAAAATTCAGGCATCTCTGTA
>NW_024370502.1:1161-2769 GCF_014805655.1 Passer montanus | reverse complement strand
TGCAGGGATGTGGGACACCATGCACACCCCAGGGAACCCTCACCCTCCGCATCAGGGGAAGCGGGGACTCCTCAGGAGCACAAACCCCGGCACAAGGGGGACCCGGACATAAGCCCCCGGGCCGCCTGTGCTGGCCGTGGGATCCCGCAGGCACACGGGCCCCGCCCCGCAGGTACCTTCTCGATTTTCAGCTCCTGCTGATCAGGGCCGGGTGCGTCCTGGTCGTAGGCGCCCACCACCACGGTGTCGGTTTTCCTGGGCACAGGCAGGCACTGAGCACGGGGACAGCGGGCTCCCAGGGCACCCCGTGCCCGTGCCCGGCCCCGGCCCGGCCCGCAGCAGAGCCGGTGCCTACCTGACGCCGCAGTGGGCAGCGGTGACCACCCAGTTCTCGCTGATCAGGGACCCGCCGCAGAAGTGGAAGCCGTTGTTGCGCTGGCGGGGAGAGCCGCCCTCAGCACCCGGCACCGCCGCCGGCACCGCCGCCGGCGAGCTCCGTGCCCGGGCCCCGCACGGCGCCCACCCCCGCCCCCGGCCCGCCTCGGGCTCTCACCTGCAGGGACACCTGCCACGGCCAGGAGCCTGCCACCGCCGCCTCCCCGTTGACAATGCGGTTGTAGCCGCGGATGACCGGTGTGATGGCGGGCACGCCGCAGTCTGCGGGGCACAGGCGGCCGTGGGACGGCGGCTCCAGCCACCCCGGCCCCGGTTGTAGCCGCGGATGACCGGTGTGATGGCGGGCACGCCGCAGTCTGCGGGGCACAGGCGGCCGTGGGACGGCGGCTCCAGCCACCCCGGCCCCGTGTCCCCTCCCCACCACTGCCGCCCGCCCGAGCCCCGAGCCCATCCCGCCAAGCCCCACGGCCCCACGCACTCTCAGGGAGGGCGGCACGGGCAAAGCCCGCCAGCGCCAGGCAGCTCAACACCCACAGCAGAGCCATTGCCACTTGCGAGGACTGACCTACCCGGCGCCCGCTGGCTCTTATATGCACCCTTGGGCACCTCCCTGCTGCCCCTGGCCTTGCCACCGCGACCTTGGGAGATAGCGTGGCAGCTGGTATGGTGCCACCGGCATATTGCCAGCACTCGAACCTTCTCACCCCACTCCTTGGTGTCCCAGACACCTGGACCTCTGGATGAACCCCTGTCTGGGTGGCAGCCTGGAAGGGCTCTGCAGACCCAGCCCTAGGTGAACTCCGTGGTCCTTCCAAACTCCACTACTCCATGGCAAAGTGTGCGGGCAGCCCAAAAAACCCCACAGTATCTTTGGCTAAAACTGCAGCAGACTGAGGAGCACGTCAAGGGAGGGGACTATGCTCCTCTGCTCTGCTATGCTGAGACCATGCATGCAGTGCTGTGCCCAACTCTGGGACCCCAATTATGAAGGACATGGGCAACCTGGAATGATTCCAAGGACATTTAGGTGCCAGCATTTAGTCCAGGCCGGTGCGGTCCCACAGCATAGCCAAGGATGCTGGCTCCAGGTGTCATGATCCCAGGCTATTTCCTGGAGAAGTTCCAGCTGCCACGCTATCTCCCAAGGTCGCGGTGGCAAGGCCAGGGGCAGCAGGGAGGTGCCCAAGGGTGCATATAAGAGCCAGCGGGCGC
>NW_024370502.1:0-938 GCF_014805655.1 Passer montanus | reverse complement strand
CTGACGTGCCGCCATCAGACCCTCCCCAGGGCATCCCTGACGGGCCCTCGTTGTTCCCCCCGCAGCCCTCGCTGCCCCCTGACTTCGTGGAGGCCCTGAGGGCCGTGGTCGGGGCCCCCAATGTCTCCACGGCCACGGCGGTGCGGGAGCAGCACGGCCACGATGAGTCCATGCACCCGTGAGTGCCCCTGGAGCGGGGAGCCCTGGCGAGGGGAAGGGCCGCGGGAAGGGAAGAGATCCGGGCAAGGCAGGAGCCACTGGAACGGGAAGGGTCGTAGGGGAGGGGCTGGCTCCGGGAATGGGAACTCTGTGGGTAGACAAGGGGCTGTGGGGAAGGCAAGGGCTACGTGACTCTGTGGGTAGACAAGGGGCTGTGGGGAAGGCAAGGGCTACGTGACTCTGTGGGTAGACAAGGGGCTGTGGGGAAGGCAAGGGCTACGTGACAAGTGCCAGGCTGGGGAAGGGCCACGGGGAGGCTCGAGTGGTTCCGTCAGTTGCTCAGTGGTGCTGCCTGTGCCCCAGCTGTGCCCCTCCGGACGTCGTGGTGTGGCCCCAGGCTGTGGGGCAGGTGCAGGAGCTGGCAGCCCTCTGTCACGGCCGCCGTGTGCCCATGGTGCCCTTCGGCACCGGTACGGGCCTGGAAGGAGGCGTCAATGCCGTGCAGGTATGGGCTGCCCCGGCCCCTCGGCCCCCCAGGGGCTCTGGGTGCCCGGCCGTGCCCAGAGCCCCGCGTGCCCCTGTGCCAGGGCGGTGTCTGCTTTGACCTGAGCCGCATGGACGCCATCGCAGAGCTGAGCCTCGAGGACTTCTCGGTGACGGTGGAGCCCGGTGTCACCCGCAAGGCCCTCAATAAGCACCTGCGTGGCACCGGGTTCTGGTTCCCTGTCGGTACTGTGGGCATGAGGGGGTCATGGAGCTGGGGGTGGCAGCAATGGAGG
>NW_024370501.1:0-708 GCF_014805655.1 Passer montanus | reverse complement strand
GGAACAGGGCGCGGCTGCCCCCCGACAGCAGGTGCAGCCCCACCGAGGCCGCGCCGGCGCTCTCGCCGAACAGCGTCACCGCGCCGGGGTCGCCGCCGAACGCCGCGATGTTGGCTTGCACCCAACGCAGCGCCAGCCGCTGGTCCAGCAGCCCCACGTTGCCGGGGGCTTCGGGGTGACCCGGCAGCGCCAAAAACCCCAAAGCGCCCACCCGGTAGTTCATGGAGACCACCAAAACCCCCTCGGCCGCCGCCAGGAACCGCCCGTCGTAGACGTCCAGCGAGGCGGCGCCGCTGTAGAAGCCGCCGCCGTAAATCCACACCAGCACCGGCGCCGGCGTTTCGGGGCGCGGCGCCGGCGCCCAGATGTTGAGGTACAGGCAGTCCTCGCTCATCTCGCGGTTGGGGTTCCACATCTCGGAGCCGCCGAAGCCGGGGAACATGGTGTCCACCGGCTGGAAGCAGGCGTGGGGGTGGGAGAGGGCGTCCAGGACCCCTCCCCAGGGCCGGGCGGGGCGGGGCGGGGCGAAGCGCAGGGGTCCCACGGGGGGCTCGGCGTAGGGGATCCCCAAGAAGGCGGCCACGCGCGAGGAGGGGCCGGCGGCCACGTGGAAGCCGCGGACGGCGCCGGCCGAGGTGGCCACCAGCAGCTCCTCGGGGGTGGCCGGGCAGGGGGCGGCCAGGAGGAGGAGGAGGAGGAGGGGGAGGG
>NW_024370500.1:0-708 GCF_014805655.1 Passer montanus | reverse complement strand
GGGTCCCCAATTCTGGGGGGGTCCCTAATTCTGGGGGGGTCCCAAATTCTGGGTGAGGGTCCCCAGTTCTGGGGAGGGGTCCCCAAACCCGAGGGGGGTTCCCAATTCTGGGGGAGGGGTCCCAAATTCTGGGGAGTGTCCCCAGTTCTGGGGAGGGGTCCCCAGTTCTGGGGGGGGTCCCCAATTTTGGGGGGGGTCCCTAATTCCGGGGAGGGGTCCCCAGTTTTGGGGAGGGGCCCCCAGTTCTGGGAGGGGGTCCCTGATCCCCGGGGGGGCTCCAATTCTGGGGGGTGGGCGTCGTTAATCCTGGGGGCGTGTCCTTAATCCTGCGTTTGTCCCCAGTTCCGGGGGGTCCCCAATTTCGGGGGGGGGTCCCTAATTCTGGGGGGGGTCCCCAATTTTGGGGGGGTCCCTGATCCCTGGGGGTACCAATTCTGAGGGATGGTCCCCAATCCCGAGGGGCGTCCCCAATTCCGGGGTGTCCCCAATTCTGGGGGGGGTCCCTAATTCCGGGGAGGGGTCCCCAATTCTGGGGGGGTCCCTAATCCCGAAGAGGTGTCCCCAGTTCCGGGGAGGGGTCCCCAGTTCCAGGGGTGTCCCCAATTCTGGGTGAGGGTCCCCAATCCCGGGGGGTCCCCAGTTCTGGGCGAGGGTCCCCCCATCCCCAAAAGGGGGGGGTCCCAATCCCAAAATTGGGACCCCCCCCCC
>NW_024370499.1:0-709 GCF_014805655.1 Passer montanus | reverse complement strand
GCCGGGCCCGGGCCGTGCCCCGGCAGCGCCGAGCCGCCGCAGTACAGGTTGAAGCCGATCACGGCTTTCGGCTTCACGGCGAACATGGCGCCCGGTGCAGCGGCCGGCGGGGTGCGGGCGGGCCCGGCGCGGCCGGGTTATATAACCGGCGGCGGTGACGCGAGAGGCGGGGCGGGGGCGGGACGGCGAGCGGCGCTGTTCCCCGCCGCTTCCGTTCGGGCGGCCGCCGAGGGAGGGAGGAGGCGGAGCCGTGCCCCGGCAGCGCCGAGCCGCCGCAGTACAGGTTGAAGCCGATCACGGCTTTCGGCTTCACGGCGAACATGGCGCCCGGTGCAGCGGCCGGCGGGGTGCGGGCGGGCCCGGCGCGGCCGGGTTATATAACCGGCGGCGGTGACGCGAGAGGCGGGGCGGGGGCGGGACGGCGAGCGGCGCTGTTCCCCCGCCGCTTCCGTTCGGGCGGCTGCCGAGGGAGGGAGGAGGCGGAGCCACCGTGCCCTCCGAGCCCCGGGCCCGCTGTGCCGGTTGTTCCGGTGCCGGGCAGCGGCTCCCGGTGGTGCCGGGCTGTGCCCCCGTTCCCCCGGGCCCCGCGGGGATGGGACCCCCGGGCAGAGCCCCCCCAGCACGGGGCACCCTCGTGGCACCGGCCACGTGTGTCCCGCGCCCCGCCGCTTCATTCCGTCCGGTCCCGGTCCGTTCCCAGGATAAACGG
>NW_024370498.1:0-709 GCF_014805655.1 Passer montanus | reverse complement strand
TCTTTTTCCTTGATTTTCCCCCAAATTTTTCCCGATTTTCCCAATTTTCTCCTCCTCATTTTCCCACTTCTTCCACATTTTCCCCCGTTTTCCCCCATTTTCCCCAATTTTCCCCATTTTCCCCATTTTCCCCAAATTTTCTTTTAATTTTCCCAATTTTCTCCTCCCTTCCCCCACTTTTCCCCATTTCCCGATTTTTCCCCAAATTTTCCCCGATTTTCCCCAATTTTTCCCCATTTCTCCCAAATTTTTTTCCCATTCCCCTTCCTTTTTTCACCATTTTTCCACCTGGGCACACCTGGGCACACCTGGGCACACCTGTGACACACCTGGGCACACCTGGGCACACCTGGGCACACCTGGGCACACCTGGGCACACCTGGGCACACCTGGGCACACCTGAGCATGCACACCTGTCCGGGGGGCGGGGCTTTGCATGGCCACACCTGCCCAGGTGTCCCTGCCCCACCTGAGCCCCCCCAGGTGAGCCCTGAGTGCCCAGGTGAGCTCACCTGTCCGCGTCCCCTGCCCCAGGTGCGCCCCCAGGTGCGGCCCTGACACCGCCAGGTGCGACCCCGGAACCCTCAGGTGAGCACCCGACACCCCCAGGTGAGCCCCTGGAGTGCCCAGGTGAGCCCTGGCACCCCCAGGTGAGCTCTGAGTGCCCAGGTGAGCCTTGGGTGCCCAGGTGAGCTCACCTGTCCCTGCC
>NW_024370497.1:9512-18754 GCF_014805655.1 Passer montanus | reverse complement strand
TTTTTTCATGTTTTAATTAAATTAAATCTCAGCTTTGACCCCATCCCATCATTAATTAATTTCTTATTTAATTAAACCCAGACTGGATCCTCTCCCAGAATTAATTAAATTCCACACTTATTAAATCCCAGTTTTAATCCAAACTCTGGATTAATTAATCCCAGGATTAATTAATTCACAGACTTGATCCCATCCCAGCATTAATTAATCCCAGGATTAATTAAATCCCAGATTTAATAATCCCCAGGTTTAATCCCATCTTGAATTAATTAATTTCTTATTTAATTAAATCCCAGATTTAATAATCCCCGGGTTTAATCCCATCTTGAATTAATTAATTTCTTATTTAATTAAATCCCAGATTCGATCCCATCCCAGCATTAATTAATCCCAGAATTAATTAAATCCTGGGTTCAATAAATCCCAGATTCAATCCAAACCCTGCATTAATTAATCCCAGGATTAATTAAATGCAAGCTGTAATTAAAACCGGATTTAATCCTATCCCAGCATTAATTAATCCCAGGATTAATTAGATCCCAGGTTTAATCCCATCCCAGCATTAATTAATCCCAGAATTAATTAATGCCAGGTTCAATTCAAGCCCTGGATTAATTAATCCCAGGTTTAATTAAATCCCAGATTTGATCCCATCCCAGCATTAATTAATCCCAGAATTAATTAATGCCAGGTTCAATTCAAGCCCTGGATTAATTAATCCCAGGTTTAATTAAATCCCAGATTTGATCCCATCCCAGCATTAATTAATCCCAGAATTAATTAATGCCAGGTTCAATTCAAGCCCTGGATTAATTAATCCCAGGTTTAATTAAATCCCAGATTTGATCCCATCCCAGCATTAATTAATCCCAGGATTAATTAGATCCCAGGTTTAATAAATTCAATCCAAACCCAGCATTAATTAATCCCAGGATTAATTAAATCCCAAATTTAATAAACCCCAGGTTTAATCCCATTCTAGAATTAATTAATTTCTTATTTAATTAAGTCCTGGGTTTAATTAATCCCAGATTTGATCCTGTCCCAGGATTAATTAATCCCAGACTTAATTAAAAGCAAGCTCTAATTAAATGCAGATTCAATCCCATCCCAGAATTAATTAATCCCAGAATTAATTAAATCCAAGCTCTAATTAACCCCAGCTTTAATCCTATCACAGCATTAATTAATCCCAGAATTAATTAATCCCAGGTTCAATTCAAACCCTGGATTAATTAATCCCAGGTTCAATTCAAACCCTGGATTAATTAATCCCAGGTTTAATTAAATCCCAGATTTGATCCCATCCCAGCATTAATTAATCCCAGATTTAATTAAATCCCAGATTTAATAAATTCAATCCAAACCCAGCATTAATTAATCCCAGGATTAATTAAATCCCAGATTTGATCCCATCCCAGCATTAATTAATCCCAGATTTAATTAAATCCAAGCCCTAATTAAATCCAGATTTAATCATATCCCCGGATTAATTAATCCCAGAATTAATTAATCCCAGGTTTAATCCAAACCCTGGATTCATTAATCCCAGGATTAATTAAATCTCAAATTTAATTAAATCCCAGATTTGATCCCATCCCAGCATTAATTAATCCCAGATTTAATTAAATCCAAGCTCTAATTAAACGTGAATTAATTAATTTCTTATTTAATTAAATCCCAGATTTAATAAACCCCAGGTTTAATCCCATCTTGAATTAATTAATTTCTTATTTAATTAAATCCCAGATTTAATAAACCCCAGGTTTAATCCCATCTTGAATTAATTAATTTCTTATTTAATTAAATCCCAGATTTAATAATCCCCGGGTTTAATCCCATCTTGAATTAATTAATTTCTTATTTAATTAAGTCCTGGGTTTAATTAATCCCAGATTTGATCCTGTCCCAGGATTAATTAATCCCAGACTTAATTAAAAGCAAGCTCTAATTAAATGCAGATTCAATCCCATCCCAGAATTAATTAATCCCAGAATTAATTAAATCCAAGCTCCAATTAATCCCAGATTCTATCCCATCCCAGCATTAATTAATCCCAGATTTAATTAAATCCAAGCCCTAATTAAATCCAGATTTAATCATATCCCCGGATTAATTAATCCCAGAATTAATTAATCCCAGGTTTAATCCAAACCCTGGATTCATTAATCCCAGGATTAATTAAATCTCAAATTTAATTAAATCCCAGATTTGATCCCATCCCAGCATTAATTAATCCCAGAATTAATTAAATCCAAGCTCTAATTAACCCCAGCTTTAATCCTATCACAGCATTAATTAATCCCAGATTTAATTAAATCCAAGCCCTAATTAAATCCAGATTTAATCATATCCCCGGATTAATTAATCCCAGAATTAATTAATCCCAGGTTTAATCCAAACTCTGGATTAATTAATCCCAGGATTAATTAAATCTCAGATTTGATCCCATCTCAGAATTAATTAATGTTTTATTAATTAAACACAAGCTCTAATTAAACCCAGACTTAATCCCATCCCAGGATTAATTAATCCCAGGATTAATTAACCCCCGGGTTTAATTAATCCATCGATTTAATCCCATTCTGGGATTAATTAATCCTGGATTTAATGAGATCTCAGATTTAATTAATCCAAAAGTTTAATCCTACATGACATAAATTAAATCTGGATTTAATTAATTGGCTTAATTAATTGATTATCTGATTGATTATTTAATTCTGGGATTAATTAAATCCGAGATTATTAAATCTGGGATTAATTCATTCTGGAATTAATTAAATCCGGGGTTAATTAATCCCCAAATGGGATCAAATCCAGGCATTAATTAATCCTGGCATCTCATTAATCCCACGTTTAATTAACCCCTGGATTTAATTCCATCCTGGGATTAATTAACCCCAGTTTTAATCAATCCCAGAATTACTTCGTCAATCCCTGGATTAATCAATCAATTAATTAAAATTAGTTTAAGTTCATTTAAATTAATACCAGATTTATTTAATCCCAAGTTTAATTAATAAATCCCAGAATTAATTAATCAATCAATCAATCCATCCATTAATTTGATCCCATCCTGGGATTAATTAATACCAGATTTAATTAATCCCACAATTAATTGATCACTCAATCCCTCAATTAATCAATCAATCAGTCTCAATAATCAATCAATTAATCAAATAATCAATTAATCCGTTAATTGGATCCCATCCTTGGCCTAATTTATGCCACATTTAATTAACCCCAGACTTTTTGAAATCCCAGAATTAATCAACCAATTAATCAATTCATTAACTAATCAATACATCAATTAAACAAACTGTCAATTAATCAGTTAATTAGATCCCGTTCTGGCATTAATTAACCCCAGATTTAATCAATCCCAGAATTAATTCCTTAATAAATCCCTGAATTAATTAATCAGTTAATTAGATCCCGTCCTGGGATTCATTAAGCCCAGTTTTAATTAATTCATCTATCAATCCTCAAATTAATCAATCAATTAATTTGTCAAATAAATGATCAATTAATTAACCAATCAATAATCAATTAATCAGTTAATTGGATCCCATCCTGGGATTAATTAATCCCCAATTGAAAAAACCCGTCTTTAATTAACTCCATATTTAATTAACCCTACACTTAATCGATTAATTTATCAATTATTAATTAATTACTCAATTAACCAACAAAGCAATTAATCAATCAAATAATTAATCAATCAATAACCAATTCACTGCATCCTATCCTGGCATTAATTAACCCCAGATTTAATTACCCAATCAATCAATCAATCAATCAACGGAATAATCAACTCAAGAATTAATCAATTGATCGATCAATTATTCATTTAATCAGCTAAATAACCAGCTAAATAATCAATCAATTGATCCCTCAAAGAAATAAACAATCCATCAATTATTCAATTAATTAATCAATTCACAATCACCTAAATAATCAATCAGTTGATCACCCACTTAAATAATCAATTGATCAATCAATAATCCAATTAATCAATTAAAAATCACCTAAACAATCAATTGATCAAGCCATTAAGCAATCAATAAGTTATTCAATTAATTAATTCACAATCACCTAAATATCAATCAATTGATCAGTCCATTAATTAATCAATAATCAATCAGTCAATCAAAAATCACCTCAATAATCAGTCAATTGATCTATGAATTATTCAATCAATTAATCAATTAAAAATCACCTAAATAATCCATTAAATAATCAATCAATCATCAATTATTCAATTAATTAATCAATCAAAAATCACCTAAATCATCAATTCATCAATCAATTATTCAATCAATTCAACCAATTAAAAAATCACCTAAATAATCCATTAAATAATCAATCGATCATCAATCATTCAATTAATTAATCAATCAAAAATCACCTAAATCATCAATTCATCAATCAATTATTCAATCAATTCAACCAATTAAAAAATCACCTAAATAATCCATTAAATAATCAATCGATCATCAATCATTCAATTAATTAATCAATCAAAAATCACCTAAATCATCAATTCATCAATCAATTATTCAATCAATTCAACCAATTAAAAAATCACCTAAATAATCCATTAAATAATCAATCGATCATCAATCATTCAATTAATTAATCAATCAAAAATCACCTAAATCATCAATTCATCAATCAATTATTCAATCAATTCAACCAATTAAAAAATCACCTAAATAATCCATTAAATAATCAATCGATCATCAATCATTCAATTAATTAATCAATCAAAAATCACCTAAATCATCAATTCATCAATCAATTATTCAATCAATTCAACCAATTAAAAAATCACCTAAATAATCCATTAAATAATCAATCGATCATCAATCATTCAATTAATTAATCAATCAAAAATCACCTAAATCATCAATTCATCAATCAATTATTCAATCAATTCAACCAATTAAAAAATCACCTAAATAATCCATTAAATAATCAATCGATCATCAATCATTCAATTAATTAATCAATCAAAAATCACCTAAATCATCAATTCATCAATCAATTATTCAATCAATTCAACCAATTAAAAAATCACCTAAATAATCCATTAAATAATCAATCGATCATCAATCATTCAATTAATTAATCAATCAAAAATCACCTAAATCATCAATTCATCAATCAATTATTCAATCAATTCAACCAATTAAAAAATCACCTAAATAATCCATTAAATAATCAATCGATCATCAATCATTCAATTAATTAATCAATCAAAAATCACCTAAATCATCAATTCATCAATCAATTATTCAATCAATTCAACCAATTAAAAAATCACCTAAATAATCCATTAAATAATCAATCAATCATCAATTATTCAATTAATTAATCAATCAAAAATCACCTAAATCATCAATTCATCAATCAATTATTCAATCAATTCAACCAATTAAAAAATCACCTAAATAATCCATTAAATAATCAATCAATCATCAATTATTCAATTAATTAATCAATCAAAAATCACCTAAATCATCAATTCATCAATCAATTATTCAATCAATTCAACCAATTAAAAAATCACCTAAATAATCCATTAAATAATCAATCGATCATCAATCATTCAATTAATTAATCAATCAAAAATCACCTAAATAATCAATCAATTGATCTAGCCATTAATTCATCAATCAATTATTCAATCAATTCAACCAATTAAAAAATCACCTAAATAATCAATCAATTAAATAATCAATCAATCACCAATTATTCAATTAATTACTCAATTAAAAATCACCTAAATAATCAATCAATTAAATAATCAATCAATCACCAATTATTCAATTAATTACTCAATTAAAAATCACCTAAATAATCAATCAATTCATCAATCAATTATTGAATTAATTAATCAAGCAAATAATCGCCTAAATAATTAATCAATTCATCAATCAATTATTGAATTAATTAATCAAGCAAATAATCACCTAAATAATCAATCAATTCATCAATCAATTATTGAATTAATTAATCAAGCAAATAATCGCCTAAATAATCAATCAATTCATCAATCAATTCATCAATCAATTCTTCAATTAATTCCTCAAGCAAATAATCAATTAATAAATAAATCATTCCATCAATTAATCAATTACAAACCACCTAAACAACCAATCAACCGATCAATCAATCAATCAATCAATCACTCGGTCAGTTCATCAGCTCCCACCCAGGCACTAATTAACCCCACACTTAACGAGCCCTCAGTCCCTGCCTTGGTGGCCCTGGGACACTTTGGTGGCCCTTGGGGGGACTTTGGTGGCCCTGGGACACTTTGGTGGCCCTGAGGGGACTTTGGTGGCCATGAGGGGACAGGGCCACCCTGAGGGGACCCTGGTGGCCCTGGGACGCTTTGGTGGCCCTTGGGGGGACTTTGGTGGCCCTGAGGGGACTTTGGTGGCCCTGAGGGGACAGGGACACCCTGAGGGGACCCTGGTGGCCCTGGAACGCTTTGGAGGCCCCTGGGACGCTTTGGTGGCCCTGAGGGGACTTTGGTGGCCCAGGGGTGACAAAGGAGCCCTTGGTGGCCCTGAGGGGACTCTGGTGGCCCCTGAGAAGCTTTGGTGGCCCAGGAGGGGACTCTGGTGGCCCTGGGTCAGCTTTGGTGGCCCCAGAGCAGATTTGGTGGCCCAGGAGGGGACAGGGCCACTCTGGGATGGGTTTGGTGGCCCTGAGGGGACTCTGGTGGCCCCTGGGACACTTTGGTGGCCCTGAGGGGACTCTGGTGGCCCATGAAGGGACACGGACACCCTGAGGGGACTCTGGTGGCCCCTGGGACGCTTTGGTGGCCTTTGGGGGAACTTTGGTGGCCCAGGGGTGACAAAGGAGCCCTTGGTGGCCCACAGGAGCATTCGGTGGCCCATGAGGGGACTTTGGTGGCCCCTGAAGGGTGTTGGTGGCCCATGAGGGGACAGGGCCACCCCAAGGGGACTCTGGTGGCCCCTGGGACGCTTTGGTGGCCTTTGGGGGAACTTTGGTGGCCCAGGGGTGACAAAGGAGCCCTTGGTGGCCCACAGGAGCATTCGGTGGCCCATGAGGGGACTTCGGTGGCCCCTGAAGGGTGTTGGTGGCCCATGAGGGGACAGGGCCCCCCTGAGGGGACCCTGGTGGCCCCTGAGAAGCTTTGGTGGCCCAGGAGGGGACTCTGGTGGCCCTGGGTCAGCTTTGGTGGCCCCAGAGCAGATTTGGTGGCCCAGGAGGGGACTCTGGTGGCCCCTTGGACACTTTGGTGGCCCTGAGGGGACTTTGGTGGCCCGTGAGGGGACAAGGCCACCCCTGAGAGGTCTCTGGTGGCCTCTGGGACACTTTGGTGGCCCCTGGGACACTTTGGTGGCCCCTTAAAGGCCCATGGTGGCCCAGGGGTGACAAAGGAGCCCTTGGTGGCCCTGAGGGGACTTTGGTGGCCCTGAGGGGACAGGGACACCCCAAGGGGACTCTGGTGGCCCCTTGGACACTTTGGTGGCCCTGGGTCAGATTTGGTGGCCCATGAGGGGACAGGGCCACCCTGAGGGGACTCTGGTGGCCCCTGAGAAGCTTTGGTGGCCCTTGGGGGGACTTTGGTGGCCCTTGAGGGGACAGGGCCACCCCGAGGGGGTTTGGTGGCCCTGAGGGGACTCTGGTGGCTCCTGGGACACTTTGGTGGCCCTTGGAGGGACTTTGGTGGCCCTTGAAGGGACAAGGCCACCCTGAGGGGACTTTGACGGCCCCTGGGACAGTTTTGGTGGCCCTGGGGCAGATTTAGTGGCCCACGAGGGGACAGGGACACTCTGGGACACTTTTGGTGGCCCTGAGGTGACTCTGGTGGCTCCTGGGACACTTTGGTGGCCCCGGAGCAGATTTGGTGGCCCATGAGGGGACAGAGCCACTCTGGGATGGGTTTGGTGGCCCTGGGACAGTTTTGGTGGCCCCTGGGACAGTTTTGGTGGCCCTGGGGCAGATTTAGTGGCCCACGAGGGGACAGGGACACTCTGGGACACTGTTGGTGGCCCTGAGGTGACATCGGTGGCCCTCGATGAGCCCTGAAGGGACTGGGGGATGGCAGAGGCTGTCCCCAAGGGGGGTGACAGGGCCACCAGGGGGGTGGCAGTGACACCAGGGGGGTGACAGGGCCACCAGGGGGGTGTGACAAGGCCACAAGGGGGCTGGCAGTGCCACCAGAGGTTGTCCCCGTGTCCCCAAGGGGGTGGCGCTGTCCCCTCAGAGTGTCCCTGTGTCCCCAAGGGGGTGGCACTGTCCCCTGGGGGTGTCCCTGTCCCCAAAACCATGTCCCCATGTCCCCAAGGGCTGTCCCTGTCCCCTCAGAGTGTCCCCAAGGGGGTGGCATTGTCCCCAAGGGCTGTCCCTGTCCCCAAGAGCTGTCCCTGTCCCCAAAGGGCTGTCCCTGTCCCCTCAGAGTGTCCCCAAGGAGGTGGCACTGTCCCCTCAGGCTCCCCCCGTGTCCCCAGGGCTGTCCCTGTCCCCAAAGCCATGTCCCCCTGTCCCCCTCAGCCTCCCCCCGTGTCCCCTCAGGCTCCCCCCGTGTCCCCAGGGCTGTCCCTGTCGGAGCGGCCGCGGAAGGAGCGGAGGGAGCGGCGGGGCCGCCGCCGGCATCGCGCTCCTCCGGCCCGGACATCGCCGCCATCGCCGCCGCCTCACCCCGCCGCCATCTTGGCCGCCCTCACGGCTTCCCCTCAGGGGTGGAGCCAATCGGAGGCAGAGGGAGGAGGAGCGGGAAAAGGGGGAGCCAATGGGAGGGCGAGGAGGGAGGAGCGAAGGGTGAGGCGGCCAATGGGAGGGCGAGGTATGGAGTTGGGGGCGGGGATTTCAACGGCAGGACCGGCGGCTGCCGGTAGAGTGTCCCTGTCCCCTCGGGGCTGTCCCCAAGGGGTGTCCCTGTCCCCAGGGCTGTCCCTGTCCCCTCAGGGCTGTCCCTGTCCCCAAGGGCTGTCCCTGTCCCCAAAGCCATGTCCCCCTGTCCCCCTCAGGCTCCCCCCGTGTCCCCGGGCTGTCCCCTGACCTGGTAGACGGAGGCCTTGGGCAGGTCGAGGCACACGGTGCAGCAGAGCACGGAGTAGAGGCGCTCCTCCAGCTTCACGCTGCCCGCCGCCCCCTCCGCGCCGCCGCCGCCGCTCCCGGCCGCCCTCAGCCGCTTCTTGGGCGGCGCGTCGGCATCGGCGCCCGCCTCCAGCAGCAGCGCCGCCGCCTCCTCCGCGCCG
>NW_024370497.1:4812-9159 GCF_014805655.1 Passer montanus | reverse complement strand
TGGACCAGTATAAACCAGTATGGACCAGTATGGGAACAGTATGGACAAATATAAACCAGTATGGGACCAGTATAAACCAGTATAGACCAGCATGGGACCAGGATAAACGAGTACGGACCAGTATGGACCAGCTTGGACCAGTATAAACCAGTATGGACCAGTATGGGACCGGTATGGACCAGTAAAGACCAGTATGGGACCAGTAGGGACCAGTATGGGACCAGTGTAAACCAGTATATACCAGTATGAACCAGTATGGACCAGTACGGACCAGTACGGACCAGTACGAACCAGTACAGACCAGTACGGATCAGTATAGACCAGTACGAACCAGTATGGACCAGTATGGACCAGTATGAACCAGTATGGGCCAGTATAGACAGGTACGAACCAGTATGGACCAGTATGGACCAGTATGAACCAGTACGGACCAGTATGGGCCAGTACGGACCGGTGCCACCCCCCAGTGCCACCAGCACTGTCACAGCAGTGTCACCACCCAGTGTCCCCACAGTGCCACCCCAGTGCCACCCCCCAGTGCCACAATCAGTGTCACCCCAATGTCACCTCAGTGCCACCTCGCTGCCACCCTGCCTTTAATGGTGTCCCCACAGTGCCACCACCCCAGCGCCACCACCCAGTGTCACCCCAGTGTCACCCCAATGTCACCTCAGTGCCACCTCGCTGCCACCCTGCCTTTAATGGTGTCCCCACAGTGCCACCACCCCAGCGCCACCACCCAGTGTCACCCCAGTGTCACCCCAATGTCACCTCAGTGCCACCTCGCTGCCACCCTGCCTTTAATGGTGTCCCCACAGTGCCACCACCCCAGCGCCACCACCCAGTGTCACCCCAGTGTCACCCCAATGTCACCTCAGTGCCACCTCGCTGCCACCCTGCCTTTAATGGTGTCCCCACAGTGCCACCACCCCAGCGCCACCACCCAGTGTCACCCCAGTGTCACCCCAATGTCACCTCAGTGCCACCTCGCTGCCACCCTGCCTTTAATGGTGTCCCCACAGCGCCACCACCCCGTGTCACCACAGTGCCACCCCAGTGCCACCTCATTGCCACCTGCCTTTAATGGTGTCCCCACAGTGCCACCACCCCAGTGCCACCACCCAGTGTCACCCTCAGTGTCACCCCAGTGCCACCAGCAGCGTCCCCACAGTGCCACCAGCAGTGTCCCCACAGTGCCACCACCCCAGAGCCACCATCCAGTGCCACCCCAGTGCCACCCCAGTGCCACCTCGTTGCCACCTTGCCTTTAATGGTGTCCCCACAGTGTCACCATCACTGCCACCCCAGTGTCACCACTGCTGCCACCCCAGTGTCACCACCCAGTGTCACCCCAATGTCACCAGTGTCCCCCAGTGTCATCCCAGTGCCACCATCAGTGTCACACTAATGTCACCACAGTGCCACCTCCTCATTGCCACCCTGCCTTTAATGGTGTCCCCGTGGTGCCACCACCCCAGTGCCACCACCCGGTGTCACAATCAGTGCCACCCCAGTGCCACCAGCAGTGTCACCCTCAGTGTCACCACCCCAGTGCCACAATCAGTGTCACACTAATGTCACCCCAGTGCCACCTCCTCATTGCCACCTTGCCTTTAATGGTGTCCCCATGGTGCCACCACCCCAGTGCCACCCCAGTGTCACCCTCAGTGTCACCCTCAGTGTCACCCCAGTGCCACCCCAGTGTCACCCTCAGTGTCACCCTCAGTGTCACCCCAGTGCCACCCCAGTGTCACACCAGTGCCACCAGAAGTGTCCCCACAGTGCCACCACCCCAGTGCCACAATCAGTGTCACACTAATGTCACCCCAGTGCCACCTCATTGTCACCCTGCCTTTAATGGTGTCCCCCAGTGCCACCACCCCAGTGCCACCACCCAGTGTCACAATCAGTGTCACCCCAGTGCCACCCCAGTGCCACCTCGCTGCCACCTTGCCTTTAATGGTGTCCCCATGGTGTCACCACCCCAGTGTCACCAGCAGTGCCACCCCACTGTCCCCACAGTGTCACCACCCCAGTGCCACCACCCAGTGTCACCCCAGTGCCACCACAGTGCCACCACCTCGTTGCCACCTTGCCTTTAATGGTGTCTGACAGTGTCACCACGCAGTGTCACCATCAGTGTCACCCGAAAGCCACACCAGTGTCACCTCGTTGACATATTGCCTTTAATGGTGTCCCCACAGTGTCACCACCCCAGTGCCATCACCCAGTGTCACCCCAGTGCCACCCCAGTGTCACCCAATGTCACCCAGTGTCCCCACAGTGCCACCACCCCAGTGCCACCCCAGTGCCACCACCCAGTGTCACTCCAAAGCCACCACAGTGCCACCTCCTGAGTGCCACTTTGCCTTTAATGGTGTCTGACAGTGTCACCATGCAGTGTCCCCATGGTGTCACCCCAGTGTCACTCAGTGTCCCCCAGCGCCACCACCCCGGTGTCCCCCAGCGCCACCCGCTGCTCCCGCAGTGTCCCCAGCAGCGCCACGCTGGCCGCCGCCCTCACCCAGGGGACAGCCCAGGGTGCCACCGCCGTGTCCCCAAGTGCCACCAGCGCCGCCGCCACCGCCCCGGTGACGCTGGCGGTGAGCGCGGCCAGCGCCAGCAGCGAGCCGGCCGTCAGCGCGGTGACAAAGTGACCCGCGGCGACAAAGTGGCCCGCGGCGACGAAGCGCGGCCAGCCCGCGGCCAGCGCGGCCACCGCCGTGCCCGCCGCCAGCGCGACAGCGGCGGTGGCACTGTCACCGCTCAGGCGGTGGCACCCGAAGGCCACCAAGGGCTGGGACAGCACCGAGCAGAGCCACGAGCGCGGAGGGGACAGCGAGGGGACAGCGTGGGGACAGCCAGGGGACAGCGAGGGGACGTCGTGGGGACAGCCGGGGGACAGCACGGGGACACTGAGGGGACAGTGAGGGGACAGCGCGTCCGCCGCCGCCACCAGCGCCTGCAGCAGGAACCCGGCGGCCGGGCCCGGTGTCACCTGAGGGGACAGAGAGGGACAGTGAGGGACAGGGATGGCACAGGGAGGGACAGTGAGGGACATTGAGGGGACATTGTGGGGACAGGGATGGCGGCCGGGCCCGGTGTCACCTGAGGGGACACAGAGGGGACAGTGAGGGGACATTGTGGGGACATTGTGGGGACAGGGATGGCCGGGCCGGGTGTCACCTGAGGGGACACAGAGGGGACAGTGAGGGACAGTGAGGGGACATTGTGGGGACAGTGAGGGGATGTCATGGGGACATTGAGGGGACATTGAGGGGACAGGGGCGGCCGGGCCAGCTGTCACCTGAGGGGACAGAGAGGGGACATTGTGGGGACAGGGTGGGGACATTGTGGGCACAGGGATGGGGACACCATGGGGACATCGAGGGGACATTGATCACCTGAGGGGACAGAGAGGGGACAGTGAGGGACAGGGATGGCACAGGGAGGGACAGTGAGGGACATTGAGGGGACATTGTGGGGACAGGGATGGCGGCCGGGCCCGGTGTCACCTGAGGGGACAGAGAGGGGACAGTGAGGGGACAGGGATGGCCAGGCCAGCTGTCACCTGAGGGGACATTGAGGGGACATTGTAGGGACATGGTGGGGACAGGGATGGGGACAGTGAGGGACAGTGAGGGGTTGTCATGGGGACATCACTGGGACATTGTGGGGACATTGAGGGGACATCAGGGGACAGGGATGGCGGCCGGGCCGGGTGTCACCTGAGGGGACATCGAGGGGACATTGAGGGACATGGTGGGGACAGGGTCAGGGCATGGCACAGGTGACACAGGTGACACAGGCTGGCACAGGTGACACGGGTGTCCCCCCCGTCCCTGCTGTCCCCCCTGTGTCCCCAAGGTGTCCCCAAGGTGTCCCCAAGGTGTCCCCAGTGTCCCCAATGTCCCCAGTGTCCCCAGGGTGTCCCCAATGTCCCCAGGGTGTCCCCAATGTCCCCAAGGTGTCCCCAGGGTGTCCCCGCGGTGTCCCCAATGCCCCCAATGTCCCCAATGTCCCCGTGGTGTCCCCAGTGTCCCCAGGGTGTCCCAAATGTCCCCAAGGTGTCCCCACGGTGTCCCCAGGGCGTCCCCAATGTCCATCCCCAATGTCCCCAATGTCCCCGTGGTGTCCCCGCGGTGTCCCCAGTGTCCCCGTGGTGTCCCCAATGTCCCCGTGGTGTCCCCGCGGTGTCCCCAGTGTCCCCGTGGTGTCCCCAATGTCCCCGTGGTGTCCCCGCGGTGTCCCCAGTGTCCCCGTGGTGTCCCCAATGTCCCCATGGTGTCCCCAATGTCCCCATAGTGTCCCCAATGTCCCCATGGTGGCCCCAGTGTCCCCACAGTC
>NW_024370497.1:3288-3998 GCF_014805655.1 Passer montanus | reverse complement strand
GTCCCCAATGTCCCCAGGGTGTCCCCAATGTCCCCAGGGTGTCCCCAATGTCCCCAAGGTGTCCCCAGGGTGTCCCCGCGGTGTCCCCAATGCCCCCAATGTCCCCAATGTCCCCGTGGTGTCCCCAGTGTCCCCAGGGTGTCCCAAATGTCCCCAAGGTGTCCCCACGGTGTCCCCAGGGCGTCCCCAATGTCCATCCCCAATGTCCCCAATGTCCCCAGGGTGTCCCCAATGTCCCCAGTGTCCCCGCGGTGTCCCCAATGTCCCCAATGTCCCCAATGTCCCCATGTCCCCATGTCCCCGCGGTGTCCCTGACCTGCGTGGCCCGCAGGGCGCAGCCCAGGCTGGTGACACAGAGCAGCGCGTGTGACAAGGCCACCCCCGCCGCGTCCCCCATGGTGGCACCTGGGGACAGCCCCGGCGACCTGCGGGGACAGCGGGGGGTCACCGTGTCCCCTCCCCCGCTGCCACCTCCCCCCCGGTGTCCCCAAGGTGTCCCCAAGCCCCCGGTGTCCCCAAGCCCCCGGTGTCCCCAAGGTGTCCTCAACCCCCCGGTGTCCCCAAAGTGTCCCCAAAGTGTCCCCTGAAGTGTCCCCAAGGTGTCCCCAAGCCCCTCCGGTGTCCCCAAAGTGTTCCCAAGGTGTCCCCAACCCCCCATGTCCGCTCAAGTGTCCCCAAGATGTCCCCCTAAGGTGTCCCCAACCCCCCCC
>NW_024370497.1:0-3179 GCF_014805655.1 Passer montanus | reverse complement strand
CTGTCCCCCCTGTCCCCCCTGTCCCCCCCTGTCCCTGTCCCCGTCCCGGTACCGCCACTTCCGGCAGCGGCCGCGAGCCCGGAGCGCGCGGGGCCGGGAATGGGCGGGGCCAAGCGCGGCGCCGAGCGCGGTGATTGGCTGAGGGCTCCGATGGGCGGGGACACGCGCCATATACGGGCATGGCACCGCGGTGGGCGGGGCTAAAGGAGGTGAGAGCAACGGGGTGGGCGTGGCTTGGGGAGGGAGGGGCTAATTAGGGTAATTAGGGCTGGGGATGGGGATTTGGGCGTGGTTATGGAATGGGAGGGGTTAATTAGGGTAATTAGGGCTGGGAATGAGGATTTGGGCGTGGTTATGGGGTGGGCGGGGCTAATTAGGGTAATTAGAGGTGGGATATTGGGTGTAGTTAAGAATGGGCGGGGCTAATTAGGGTAATTAGGCTGGAGATATTCTATTGGATGTGGTTATGGGGTGGGTGGGGCCAATTAGGGTAATTAGGGCTGGGGGATGGAATTTGGGGCGTGGTCATGGCTGGGCGGGGCTAATTAGGGTAATTAGGGCAGGGAATGGGGATTTGGGCGTGGCTATGGAATGGGCGGGGTTAATTAGGGTAATTAGGGCTGGGGATATGGATTTGGGCATGGTTATGGGGTGGGCAGGGCTAATTAGAGTAATTAGGGCTGGAGATGGTCTACTGGGTGTAGCTTGATGTGGGCGGGGCTAATTAACATAATTAGGGGCATGTTATGATGTGGGCAGGGCTAATTAGGGTAATTAGAGGTGGGAATGGGGGTTTGGGCGTGGTTATGGAATGGGCGGGGCTAATTGGGGTAATTAGAGGTGGGATAGTGGGTGTGGTTGTGGGTGGGCGGGGCTAATTAGGGTAATTAGGGCTGGGGAATGGGATTTGGGGCATGGTCATGGCTGGGCGGGGCTAATTGGGGGCGTGTCCAGGTGAGACCAGGAGGGGATCCCAAATCTCCAAATCCCAAACCCCAAACAACAAACCCCAAATCCCAATCCCAAACCCCAAATCCCAATCCCAAACCCCAATCCCAAATTTCAATCCCCAAATCCCAAACAAAATCCGCCAATCCCAATCCAAATCCCCAATCCCAACCCCAAACCCCAAATCCCAAATCCCCAATCCCAAACCCAAATCCCAAATCCCCAATCCCAATCCCAACCCCAACCCCAAACCCCAAATCCCAAATCCCNNNATCACTCCATCCCTGGGACCTCCATCCCAGTACTGACATTCCCCAGGATCTCCATGGCCCAGGATTCCTATTCCCACAGGACACCCCATTCTTCCAGCATCCCCATCCCCTGACCCCAAATCCCTGGAGCCCACGTTCCCCTGGCACTCCCATCCCTGAGTCCCCCCAGCCCTGGGCACCCCCATACCTATTGCACCCCCATCACCAGTGACTCCCCCTCTTCAGGACCCCTATTCCCTGTCCCCGTCCCGGTACCGCCACTTCCGGCAGCGGCCGCGAGCCCGGAGCGCGCGGGGCCGGGAATGGGCGGGGCCAAGCGCGGCGCCGAGCGCGGTGATTGGCTGAGGGCTCCGATGGGCGGGGACACGCGCCATATACGGGCATGGCACCGCGGTGGGCGGGGCTAAAGGAGGTGAGAGCAACGGGGTGGGCGTGGCTTGGGGAGGGAGGGGCTAATTAGGGTAATTAGGGCTGGGGATGGGGATTTGGGCGTGGTTATGGAATGGGAGGGGCTAATTAGGGTAATTAGGGCTGGGGATGGGGATTTGGGCGTGGTTATGGAATGGGAGGGGTTAATTAGGGTAATTAGGGCTGGGAATGAGGATTTGGGCGTGGTTATGGGGTGGGCGGGGCTAATTAGGGTAATTAGAGGTGGGATATTGGGTGTAGTTAAGAATGGGCGGGGCTAATTAGGGTAATTAGGCTGGAGATATTCTATTGGATGTGGTTATGGGGTGGGTGGGGCCAATTAGGGTAATTAGGGCTGGGGGATGGAATTTGGGGCGTGGTCATGGCTGGGCGGGGCTAATTAGGGTAATTAGGGCAGGGAATGGGGATTTGGGCGTGGCTATGGAATGGGCGGGGTTAATTAGGGTAATTAGGGCTGGGGATATGGATTTGGGCATGGTTATGGGGTGGGCAGGGCTAATTAGAGTAATTAGGGCTGGAGATGGTCTACTGGGTGTAGCTTGATGTGGGCGGGGCTAATTAACATAATTAGGGGCATGTTATGATGTGGGCAGGGCTAATTAGGGTAATTAGAGGTGGGAATGGGGGTTTGGGCGTGGTTATGGAATGGGCGGGGCTAATTGGGGTAATTAGAGGTGGGATAGTGGGTGTGGTTGTGGGTGGGCGGGGCTAATTAGGGTAATTAGGGCTGGGGAATGGGATTTGGGGCGTGGCCATGGCTGGGCGGGGCTAATTGGGGGCGTGTCCAGGTGAGAGCAGGAGGGGATCCCAACTCTCCAAACCCCAAACCCCAACAACAAACCCCAAATCCTAATCCCAAATCCCAAATCCCCAACCCCAAACCCCAAATCCTAATCCCAAACCCCAATCCCAAATTTCAATCCCCAAATCCCAAACAAAATCCGCCAATCCAAATCCCAAATCCCCAATCCCAACCCCAAACCCCAAATCCCAAATCCCCAATCCCAAACCCAAATCCCAAATCCCCAATCCCAATCCCAACCCAAACCCCAAACCCCAAATCCCAAATCCCAAATCCCAAATCCCAAAACCCCCAATCCCAAATCCCAGTCCCAAATCTCAATCCCCAATCCCAACCCCAAATTCCAAATCCCCAAAACCCAAATCCCAATCCCCACATCCCAAAATCCCAAATCTCAAATCCCAAATCTCAATCCCCAGCCCCCGCCCGGCCCCCTTCCCCTCCCCCGGGATAAATCCCAAATCCCAAATCCCAAATTCCCAATCCCCAATCCCAAACCCCCAAATCTCAATCCCAAATCCCAAATCTCCAACCCTAAATCCCCAATCCTGATTCCCAAATCCCAACCCCAATCTCAAATCCAAAATCCCAAATTCCCAAATCTCAAACCCCAAACCCCAAATCCCAAATTTCCAGTCCTAAATCCCAAATCCCTACGTTCCCCAAATCCCAACCCCAATCTCAAATCCAAAATCCCAAATTCCCAAATCTCAAACCCCAAACCCCAA
>NW_024370496.1:0-709 GCF_014805655.1 Passer montanus | reverse complement strand
TTCCCATTGGGATTTTTTGGGGTTTCTCTTGGGGTTTTTTGTCTCAGGGGGTTCTTTAGGGTTTCCCCTGGGGTTTTTAATGGGGTTTCTCCATGGATTTTTTTGGGGTTTCCCTCAGGATTTTTTAGGGTTTCTCATGGGATTTTTTGGGGTTCCTCAGGGGGTTTTTTAGGGTTTCTCATTGGGATTTTTTGGGGTTTCTCCCAGGGATTTTAGGGTTTCTCTCAGGGTTTTTTACGGTTTCTCACAGGATATTTTAGGGTTTCTCTCAGGGTTTTTTATGGGGTTTCCCATTGGGATTTTTTAGGGTTTCTCTCGGGGTTTTTTAGGGTTTCTCCCAGGAATTTTTAGGGTTCCTCTCGGGTTTTTATGGTTTTTTTGGGGTTTTTTTGGGGTTTCTCCCAGGACTTCCTTTGGGTTTCTCACAGGTTTTTGGGGTTTCTCATTGGGATTTTTTTGATTTTTCTTGGTTTTTAATGATATTTAATGGCTTTTTTTGGGTTTTTAACTTTTCTCACCCCAAATTTTCGGGGTTCCCCCCGTTTTTGTCCCCCCAGGTGCTGAAGGGCCCCTCCAAGCCGCACTCCTGGGGTCCCTTTGGGGTTTCTCACGGGGTTCTTTGGGGTTTCTCAGGGGGTTCTTTAGGGTTTCCCCTGGGGTTTTTAATGGGGTTTCTCCATGGATTTTTTTGGGGTTTCCCTCAGGATTT
>NW_024370495.1:0-709 GCF_014805655.1 Passer montanus | reverse complement strand
TTTGGGGTGGTTTTGGGGTATTTTGGGTTGTTTTTTGGTTATTTTGGGGTGTTTGGGGTGTTTGGGGTACCTTTGGAGGGTTTTGGGGGAGTGTTTGGGAGGTCAGGGGGGAGTCTGGGAGGTGTTTGGGGGGGATTGAGGAGATTTTTGGGGGGATTTGGGGGGCGTTCAGGAGATTATGGGGGTGTTTGGCGGGGTTTTGGGGTGTTTGGCGGTGTTTTAGGGTATGTTTGGGTACCTGCAGCACCAGCCCCAGCGCGTTGCGGTGTTTCGGGCTGTTTTGGCCGGGTTTTTGGGGTATTTTGGGGTGTTTGGGCTGTTTTGGGGTGTTTGGGTACCTGCAGCACCAGCCCCAGCGCGTTGCGGTGTTTCGGGCTGTTTTGGGGTGTTTTTTGGGGTGTGTTTTGGTTATTTTGGGGTGTTGGGGTACCTGCAGCACCAGCCCCAGCGCGTTGCGGTGTTTCGGGGTGCAGACCACCACCACCCGGCCCGGTGCCAGCACCCGCTGCCCCCCCGGCTGTGCCAGGCACCGCTGCGGACCCCAGACCCTGTCAGGGGGGGCACTGGGACCCCCCAGGACCCCCCTGAACCCCCAAATGTGCCCAGGGACCCCCAGAGACCCCTGAACGGGGACTCCCCCACTGTCCCCAGCACCCCTCAGGTGTCCCCTGGCCCCCCAACCCCCAAATGTGCCCTCCCAGTGTCCCCA
>NW_024370494.1:0-709 GCF_014805655.1 Passer montanus | reverse complement strand
CGTGTGTCATCTCCAGGTGTCACCTCCCCTATGTCACCTCCAGGTGTCTCTTCGTGTCACCTCCCCCATGTCACCTCCCCCATGTTGCCTCCAGGTGTCTCCTGGTGACACCTCGGGGTGGCACCTCCAGGTGTCTCCTGGTGGCACCTCTGCTATGTCACCTCTGTGTGTCTCCTTGTGTCACCTCCCCCATGTCACCTCCATGTGTTTCACCATGTCACCTCCATGTGTCATCTCCAGGTGTCACCTCCCCCGTGTCACCTCCATGTGTCATCTCCATCATGTCACCTCCCCCATGTCACCTCCTGGTGTCACCTCCTGGGGGCACCCCTGTGTCGCCTCCATGTGTCTCCTGGTGTCACCTCCCCCGTGTCACCTCCACGTGTCACCTCCCCCATGTCACCTCCCCCGTGGCACCTCCAGGTGTCACCACCATGTGTCACCTCCAGGTGGCACCTCCCCCGTGTCACCTCCAGGTGTCTCCTGGTGTCACCCCCCCCTGTCCCCTCCCCCGTGTCACCTCCCCCGTGTCACCTCCAGGTGTCTCCTGGTGTCACCTCCACGTGTCACCTCCACGTGTCACCTCCCCCATGTCACCCTCCAGGGGTCCCCACCATGTGTCACCTCCAGGTGTCCCCTCCCCCGTGTCACCTCCAGGTGTCTCCTGGTGTCACCCCCACGTGTCACCTCCCCCGTGTCACCTCCCCCG
>NW_024370493.1:0-709 GCF_014805655.1 Passer montanus | reverse complement strand
GGAGCCGCTCAGGGGGCGGGGCCTGCGCCGCCCGCGCCCCGCCCACAAGGCCGAGGCCCCGCCCCCGAGGCCCCGCGCCCGCAGCTTCCCCGGGCGAGGCCCCGCCCCCTCGCGGGCTGGCCACGCCCTCCCCCGGTGGGGCAGCGACCCCGCCCTCGGCCACGCCCCGCGGCCACGCCCTGCTAGGAAGAGGTGGGTGGGGCTTGGGTGAATTAATGAGGGGCGGGGCTTGGTTGGGTGTGGCAGCGGGCGTGGCAGGGAAAGGGAGGGTCTGGGTGTGGGCGTGGCTATGGGTTTGTGGGCGTGGCCAAGGGGATATGGGAGTGGCTACAGGCTTGTGGGCGTGGTTATGGAGCAGTGGGCGTGGCTATGGGAGTGTGGACGTGGTTATGACTGTGGGCGTGGCCTGGGAGGGCGCAGCAGTGGGTGTGGCCTCTGTGTGTGTGGTTGTGGGCGGGTCCAGTGTGGGTGTGTCAATGGGTGTGGTCAGTGTGGGTGTGTCTATGGGCGTGGCCATTGTGGGTGTGTCTGTGGGTGGGGCCATTGTGGGTGTGTTGGTGGGCGTGGCCATGGGGTGTGGATGTGTCAGTGGGCGTGGTCATGGGTGTGGGTGTGGGCGGGGCCATGGGTGTGGGTGTGTCGGTGGGCGTGGCCGTGGGTGTGGTTGTGGGCGGGGCCGTTGTGGGTGTGTCGGTGGGCGTGGCCATGG
>NW_024370492.1:0-709 GCF_014805655.1 Passer montanus | reverse complement strand
CATGGCTATCATCATTTGGAAGAGAAAAAATCCTGGTTGCTCATTTGCTGTAGCCATAGAGCTCTAGGTTGCAGTTTCATTTTTCCTGCTTCCACCACAGCATCACAGGAGATCTCCTTAGTTATTGTGGTCCTGGAGTGCAAGGCCAAATGGGACAGGTCCTGTAGTACCCCAAAGTGCATGGGCAGTCCTTGCCCTACAAACCTTAACACAACTTGCCTGAGAAAAACTTCACAGCGTTCACACTCTAAAATCATTTGGAAACTTTAGGGCACCGCAATGTGAGGGGAACTCAGCATGGTGCCATCTTGAAAAGCCTTCACTTTCCCAAGCAGATGAGATCGGAACCCTGGCACAGGAACTTGTCCCGATTCTCACCCTTTTCCTCCATATGTTCCAAATTAAATTCATAAAAAATAGCAGCATTACTTTCTTGGCTCCCATCACCTGACCCACTTTGGGGCCATACACTTGTTCTTAAGGTAATTCCAACGCAATAAGAAATTTGGATTTCAATGCTTGTGAAGCATCAAAATAAACTCCATGTTTCCAGCACTGAGGTTGAATCCTGCAGCATCCAGGATCCCAAATTATAAAGGACAGTGAGTCCATTTACAATTCTCACCTGAGCAGAGCACTGCAGGATCATCATGGACAAAGAAGGGACAGAAGAACCCAAGATCATGAAGCCTGACACTGATCAAACAGG
>NW_024370491.1:0-709 GCF_014805655.1 Passer montanus | reverse complement strand
GGGGGGCTTCAGTGGGGCCAGGGGGTCACTGGGGGGACTGGAGGGTCCATGGGGTCACTGGGGGGCTCAGGAGCTTATTGGGGTCTGGGGGTCGTGACCCCAATGGGGTTCAGGGAGTCAATGGCAGTCAAAGGGAGGGGACACGCCCACTGAAGGGACACGCCCACTGAAGGGACACGCCCACGAGGGGACACACCCCAACAGGCCCCGCCCACAAACCGAGCCCGAGCCCCCTCACCCCTCAGGCCACGCCCCCTCCCTGAGCGCGGGGGCGGAGCCTCCTCGCGCGCTCCCGTCGGGGCGGGGCGTGGCCGCGCGCGCGCCGCTCTCACCTGCGCTCAGGTGCGGCCGCGGGCGCGCGCCGCCATCGCGCTCTCCCGCCGGGAGGCGTGGCCTCCTCCCCCCTGCCCGCGCGCACGCGCAGTTTCCCCCTCTCCCGGAGTTTTTTGGGGTGGGGGGGTCGTGACCCCAATGGGGTTCAGGGAGTCAATGGCAGTCAAAGGGAGGGGACACGCCCACTGAGAGGACACGCCCACTGAAGGGACACGCCCACGAGGGGACACACCCCAACAGGCCCCGCCCACAAACCGAGCCCGAGCCCCCTCACCCCTCAGGCCACGCCCCCTCCCTGAGCGCGGGGGCGGAGCCTCCTCGCGCGCTCCCGTCGGGGCGGGGCGTGGCCGCGCGCGCGCCGCTCTCACCTGCGCTC
>NW_024370490.1:0-709 GCF_014805655.1 Passer montanus | reverse complement strand
TTTTGGTATTTTTTTAGGGTTTTTTTGGGGTGTTTTTTTTTATTTTTGGGGGTTTTTGGGGTCTGGGCACTCCCGAAATCCCAAAATTTGGGATTTTTTGGATTTTTTTTGGTATTTTTTTATGGGGGTTTTGGGGTGTTTTTTTTTAGTTTTTTGGGTTTTTTTGGGGGGTTTTTTGGGTCTGGGGGCACCTGGGCACACCTGGGCACCCACCCGGGCACCCCCAAACCTGGCACACCCCCCTGAACCCAAAATCCCGAAATTTGGGATTTTTTAGTATTTTTTTTTTATTTTTTGGTGCTTTTTGGGGGTGTTTTGGGGGGGATTTTTGGGGTCTGGGCACACCTGGTGGCACCTGGGCACCCACCCGGGCACCCCCAAACCCTCCCAAAGCTGGCACCGCCCCCCGACCCCGAAATCCCCAAATTTGGGATTTTTTGGGATTTTTTAGTATTTTTTTAGGTTTTTTTGGAGGTTTTTTTTGAGTTTTTTTGGGTTTTTTGGGGTTTTTTTCGGGTCTGGGGGCACCTGGGCACCCACCCGGGCACCCCCAAACCTGGCACCACCCAGGGAGCCCCAAAATCCCGAAATTTGGGTTTTTTTGGGTATTTTTTTGGTCTTTTTATGGGGCTGGGCACAGCTGGTGACCCCAAAACCCCCCAGAAATCCCCCAAAAAAACCCCAAAATCCCAAATCCTGATGGTATTTT
>NW_024370489.1:0-709 GCF_014805655.1 Passer montanus | reverse complement strand
AAATTGCCCCCAAAAATCCTTCAAGATCTCTGAAAAAACCCTTGAAAAATCCCCCCCAAAAATCTCTAAAATTCCCTCAGAATCTCCAAATTCCGCCCCAAAAAATGTCCAAAATCCCCCCAAAAATCCCTCAAAAATGTCCAAAATCCCCTCAAAATTCCCCCCAAATTCTCCCTAAAATCCCCCAAATTAAAAAAAAAGCCCTCAAAAAAAATCCCAAATTCCAAAAAAATTCACCCCAAAAATTCTTTCAAAAATGCCCAAAAATCTCCAAAATTCCCTGAAAAATCCCCCAAAAATTCCAAAATCTCCCCAAAAATCCCCTCAAAAAAAGTCCAAAACGTCCCCAAAAATTCTCAAAAAAATGCCCAAAATTGCCCAAAAATCCCTCAAAAAGTGCCCAAAAATCCCCGAAAAATCCCCCAAAAATCCCAAAACTCCCCCCAAAATACCCCAAATCTCCCAAACCCCCCGAATTTCCCCAAATTTCCCCAAAATGCCCCGGATTTCCCCGCGTGAGCCTCACCACGCCGGCCGTCAGCAGGTGCAGCATCCGCGAGTTGCCGTAGACGCCCTCCAGCGCCTGCACAGTTTGGGCACATTTGGGACATTTTGGGGCTTTTTGGGACATTTTGGGACATTCGGGTTTTTTGGGGGGAAAATTTGGGGGTTTTAAGGGGTTTTTGTGATTTTTTTGGGGAAATTTTGG
>NW_024370488.1:0-709 GCF_014805655.1 Passer montanus | reverse complement strand
AAGGGTGGGATCAGCACCTCCTTCTCATGAGGATACTTGGAGAAGTTCTGAATTTCCACACCGTGGCACGTGTGCACCTGGAACACCGTGACATCCCCAAATATCTCAGCAGTTTTTTCACTCTGTGATGCTGACGAGAATTGACCGAATCGGACAATGTCACCATGCTCTGCCTTGAACTGGTACTTGCGCACCCCCCGGTACACGTTGTGACACTGCAGTCCCCTAGTGTCCCTCAGTGTCACCAGGGCCTGGGTCAGCAGGAAATGCAGCGTTTTGAAGTGGAAGTTGTCCCGGTATTCCTGGCGGGAGCGCCCAGCCGTGCGCACGGCTGGGTTGAAATTCTCGTACAGGTCATTCATCGTGTAGGCCATGAGGGCGATGGCCTGGGCTGGGGATGACAGAGGGGACAGAGGGGACCCCCGACTCTGCCACTCGGCTGTGGCCTTAGGCCAGGCCTGGGCAAAGAGAGGGTTCCTCTGGAACTCGGAGCTATTGAGGGCTGGCAACGCTGCGGTCATGGCAGGGCCACAGCCTCGGTACTGGTCATCAAAGGAGTCCTGGGCCATGTCCAGGGGAACCATCTCAACAGCTGTGGTGGCCATGGCCAGCAGTGCCAGGGTCTTCACCAGGGGGGCCATGGGGTGGAGAAGCCACAGGGAGCAAGGAGGGAAACTGGAGGACACAGAGGGGACACAGAGGAGACACA
>NW_024370487.1:0-709 GCF_014805655.1 Passer montanus | reverse complement strand
GGGGATTTTTGGGGTAAATTTGGTGTTTTATCGGGGATTTTCAGGGTGATTTTGGCTTTTGGGGGCTCCAACCTCTCTGGGATTTTTTGGGGTGCCCCCCTGACCGTCTTTGCCCCCCCAGAACGTGTCTGTGTCAAGGGGGGAGGCAGATTTTGGGTTGAATTTGGGACTTAGGGGGGATTTTTGGTGGGAAATTGGGATTTTATCGGGGATTTTCGGGGTAAATTCCGGTTTTTGGGGGCTCCACCCTCTCTGGGATTTTTTGGGGTGCCCCCCTGACCGTCTTTGCCCCCCCAGAACGTGTCTGTGTCAAGGGGGGAGGCAGATTTTGGGTTGAATTTGGGACTTAGGGGGGATTTTTGGTGGGAAATTGGGATTTTACTGGGGATTTTTGGGGTAAATTCCGGTTTTTGGGGGCTCCAACCTCTCTGGGATTTTTTGGGGTGCCCCCCTGACCCCCTTTGCCCCCCCCAGTGCTGCCGGGGCCCCCCCAGAACGTGTCGGTGTCGGCGGGGGGGGCGCGGGGGGAGCTGTGCGTGCGCTGGGCCCCCCCCCCCGGGCCCTACCTGCACTCCAGCCTGGTCTTCGAGCTGGCCCTGAGCCCCCCGGGGGGACCCCCCAAAACGGTGAGCGGGGAACGGGGCTGGGGGGTCCTGGGGGGCGATTTGGGGGCGTTTGGGGCGGTTTTGGGGTCATTTGGGGGAGATTT
>NW_024370486.1:19791-20810 GCF_014805655.1 Passer montanus | reverse complement strand
TACTGCAAGAGAGAAAGCTTTCTTTTGCACCAAAATGGCTGACTGCAAATCACCCATGGCACTGCAGGAGCCAAGCACTGCTGGCACTGAAGAAAGCTCTGGCTTTTGGGAAGGGACCACCTATGCTCCATAGCTGCAAAGAGGCACAGCAGGATGTTCATCAAGGAGTTGATTTCTGTCACTCCTTCATTCATCTTTGTGCCAGTCTCAAGGAAACATCCAAGTTCACCATTTTTCCACAGCTGCTTTTGGGTTCCTGGCAGGCTGATGACCCAGCAGTGGCTCAGAGTGGCAGAGTGTGCTGGTCAGTGACAGCAGAGCCACACACTCTGCTCCCAGAGTTACAGGTTATCTCATTCCAGAGGGCTCAAGCTCCAAGGCATGAACAAATGGCTGCTCTGCCTGTCCTAGAGCAGTGGGGAAAAACTCCAAAATATACAACTGGAACAGCTCCCACTGCCAGGCCTGGAAAAGGACAATTAAGTGTTTCTTTTCACCTTTCTAAGCAAAGGTGAGCAGCTGTCCACTCAGAGTGCCATTCACAGCAGCCCTGAGCAGGCTGAAGTGCTGCAGGATTCACTCCCTCCTCTCAGACACTGAGTTGTGCTTGTGCTTCACCTCTGTGCCATGTCTCAGACTAACCCAAAGTGCTGAAAACCATTTGCATCTCCTCTCTGGGCTAAATTCAGTCACACAAAGCCCTCCAGGATGGAGGCTCTGCAGCACAGTGGGATGACACAAGTTGGAGAGCTGACAGCCCAGGGCTCTCACTGATGGTGAGATAATCAGCTTTGTCCCCTCAAACTGAGGGAGTGCTACCATTTCCTAAAGCAATCTCATTAGAGCAGAAGTGCAAGGATGCTCTGTGTGCAGACACGCCTGCAGCTGCAGCACCAGGTTCCAGCACTGGGTTGAAGCTGGCTGCCCAAAGTCACCTGCACTAGCATCCTCCGCAGGGCCAGTACTGCGAGGTGTCCTCATGGTGACATGGCAAAGGTGACACAGTGGCACAGTCCAGA
>NW_024370486.1:3739-19654 GCF_014805655.1 Passer montanus | reverse complement strand
TTCCCCCAAACCCCTGTCCCTCAATTTTCCCCCCCCCCCTTTTTTTTTTATTTTAAATAAAAGCTTTGTCTACTATTTCTCTATAGGGCCCTTGCAGAAGAAATAGAAAACATGGTATAAAAGTACCCCTTGTGTAGGTTCCACTAGCTCTAGAATCCATCCCTTTACTCACCTCGATTCACTCCACAAACTTACGTATCCTGAAAATCTTTAAACTTATATTTCTTGAATATTGATAATATCAATTGCTATATAACTTTATAAGGTAACACACAAGAATAAGTTAAAAGTCATACACTAGGACATTTACAAAATCAACACCTATACAATTCCATCAAGAGCCATACAACTTAAAAAACATTAACAACTATACAGCTTCATTAACACCTCTGTAATTCCAAGTTAACAATCCTTTTTCAAATACACAGCCAACATTTATGGAACAGATTCACATCACTCTGAATACAGCCTTAATACTAGGTAAATTATAGCATCTCATCTAAACCTTTATCTGCAGACGACTGCATTTTTTATTCTGAAATGTACTTCTCTAATCTTCATAGCACATCAGGAAAACTCTCATCCATCCCTTGCTTTGATCTACACCCTTCCGTAATTCAGGTGTCTGCTGTTTCCCTGGACTCCATTTTTTAATAAACAAAGGCAGTGGATGTTTTCTCCCAAGCCATCTCCTTCCAAATAAGCCAAGTGCCCAGTCTTACTCTATTTCCAAATAAGCAGGGCGTGTAGCATCCGCTCCTCATATCCAGCACCCTTCTTCTTGGAGGTAGTGTCTCATAGGTTTTGCAGATTTTTAGGCTCTTAGGTCTGCCTATATTTCTTTCAGGCTCTCAGGCTTGGCTATAACTCTCTGCATTTTTAGCCTCTTGGTATGCTTTTAGGCTCTTTGTGGAATCCTCTGAGTCCTTCCCCATCGGGGAAATCCCCAGAGCATTGCCTTGGAGAGACATACCATAGAATTTTCCCCACTGGTGTGGACAGAAAGGACTCCCTCATGGACTCTCGCTTAACACTGATCCATCCCAGTTCATTTCCCCATGTGTCCCAGCTTCCCCTCATTTCTACTATCCCTATTCCCTCACTGGCTGTGGTACCCCGGGTCACTAACCACGTCTTCCATGGAGACCAATGCCCATTGCCCTTACCTTTGTACCACCCCTGTGCCACCCACACATAGGTTTGTGCACAGCACATGGCTTGGTTCTTTTTTATCACTGGTGTCCCTTCAGTGTGCCACAATAAACATCGCTGGAACTGATCCTACAAAAACGCCCTTCTGCCTCACTTCGCTGAGCTAGCTGTCGCGAGTGTGGTGTGTGGACTTGCTGCTTTGTCTGAATGCTTACCCAAGCAGATTTGCCACAGGAGATGCTTATTGGGAAATAAGATATAGGTAGAAGCAACCACTGTCTAAACCCACGTTGCTACAGCTCAGGATTCACCAGCTCTGCACTTCTTCAGACTCTCAGACTCTGATTCTTCTTCCACCTCCTGCTCTCTCTCGTCCTGCTCTGTTTTCCATCATTTTAAAGTCTCATAGAGACTTCACCTGCACTCCGGGTGTCCACATGTGTGGACTGTATGGTACAGTATCCCCCTGCTGCTCTCCAGGCTATGCTGGGCTCTGGCTCCAGCTGAATCCTGAACATCAGAGGCACGAGATCTCACAGTTGATTCTGCTGGGATACACAAAATAACACCATACAATGTCAAATGGCTTCAAGTGTCTGCCCCTTCTTCCTCAGCACAGCCTCTGATCCCCTTCACGTCACCTGCCTTACACCTGTGTGCCCTCTGTACCCTCTGAGATTGTCACTACACCTGGGCACTGCAGGTCTCATTGCCTTCAGTGCTGTTCACCTGCTCTGTGCAGCTGGAGCTCCTCAGGGATGGGGCTCAGCCACAGCCCCACTCCCATTTAATAGAAACTCTGTACCTACAATTTCCCCCACGCCTTTTTTTTCTTTGAAATACATGCTATGTCTACTATTTCTCTATAGGGCCCTTGCAAAAGAATAGCAGACATGGTATAAAAGTACCCCTTGTGTAGGTTTCACTAACTCTGGAATGCATCCCTTTACTCACCTTGATTCACTCCACAAACTTGCATATCCTTAAAGTCTTTAAACTTACATTTCTTGAATATTGATATTATCAATAGCTGTATGACTTTATAAGGTAACACACAAGAATAAGTTAAAGATCATACACTAGGACATTTACAAAATCAACAGCTATACAATTCCATCAAGAGTCATACAACTTAAAAAACATTAACAACTATACAGCTTCATTAACACCTCTGTAATTCCAAGTTACAATCCTTTTTCCATGCACAGCCAACATTTATGGAACAGACTCACATCACTCTGAACACGGCCTTAATACTAGGTAAATTATAGCATCTCATCTAAACCTTTATCTGCAGAAGACTATATTATTGATTCTCAAATGAACTCCTCTAATCTCCATGGCATATGTCCCAGATTGCAAGGCAAGATGTATTCTATTTGCCATCTGTATCCCTGTTGTGTTCTGTTAAGTGGGAAGTTTTCCTTATCTCTTCCACAACTGTTGGGAAGGATGAAAGTTTGACAAGAAAGTCTAACAGACATACATGCTTGGCAGAAAGATTTTTGAATGTAGAATGTGAAGAAGGAATAGAAATGACATCAAGTTTTGATACAGAAGAAAAGAATTTCTGAGCCTGTCTTACTGGATAACCAAGGAGGCAAATTGCATGTTAGTTAGAAGGGGGGTTTTATGACTTAGAGCAAAGGATAAACACACCTCAAGCAAGAAGATGTTTTTACCAAGCAGAAAGATAGTACAAGCAAACAAGTTGGCAGATATTGCAAGTAGAAAAAAAGGTCTCAGAATTTTCCACTGCAAGAAAACTGAAAAACAACTTCTAGCTTAAACTGTAATGTACTAACTTTTAGTGATTGGAGAATCATAACATGAATATGGTAATTATAGTAGTTATGGTAGGCTATAGATAAAAGTTAAGGTATAGATTGGTTCTACTGTATTAAGAGGCTCAGTAAAGAAAAGTATATAATGCATTTGTAACCTAAGTTAAGGGTCTCCAAGCCTGTCTGCAGCTGACAGTTGTAGGCACAGGCTCTGTCGCCCATGACCCTGGACTGCTGTAACATCTTGGGTGTAATAAACTGCATTTGGAAGAGCCTCCTGGAGTCCTACATCTCTTACACACAACCAATCCTCCCTCCGGGGGGGATGTCTGCTGATAACAAGCTACTGAATGCCACTGCATGATTGATAAGGACTATAGCAGCCCATTGTGAGATGCTCCGCCCAGAGGGAGGAGCCAAGCATTCCTAACGGAATATAATCTGAAGTTCTGGGGACAGCAAGACAGGCTTTTTCCACTGGATTCCTAGAGAAAGCAGCTGCCTCTTCCACTGGATCCTCAGAGGAAGACTACAGCCTTTCTACAGGATCGCTGCTCCAACAGAACACCTGACACTCCAGGAGGACTGCAGCCACAATTACAACTGGACTGCCACCAACACCCTGACCAAAAGGGTGTCAGGTTGTGTTCTGACTCTGTCAGTGTTGTTTTCATTTACTGCATTGTTTATTTTATTTTTAGTTTCTTCCCTATTAAAGAACTGTTATCACCGCTCCCATATCTTTGCCTGAGAGCCCCCTTAATTTCAAATTTATAACAATTTGGAGGGAGGGTGTTTATATTTTCCATTTCAGGGGAGGCTCCTGCCTCCTTTAGCAGACACCTGTCTTTCCAAACCAAGATAGCAAATCTAGAATAATCACATCCATGCATTGCTGTGATCTACACCCTTCCGTAGTTCAGGTGTCTGCTATTTCCCTGAACTCCCATATTTTAATTAAAAAAGGCAGAGTGGATGTTTCCTCCCAAGCCATCTCCTTCCAAATAAGCAAAGTGCCCTGCCTCACTCTATTTTTTCGTACCAAATAAGCAAAGTGTGTAACATTCGCTCCTCATACCCAGCACCCTTCTTCTTGGAGGTACTGTCTCATAAGTTGTCCAGACTTTTAGGCCTTCAGGTCTGCCTACTTTTCTTTCAGGTTCTCAGGTTGGCTTACCTATAACTCCTCTGGATTTTTAGGCTCTTTTTGCCTGATTTGCTTTTAGGCTCTTGGCCTGCCTGCTCAGTTCTTCAGGCTCTGATTGTCCTTCCACCTCCTGCTCTCTCTTGTCCTGCTCTCTTTTCCATTCTATTCAAGTCTCACAGAGCAATCTCCAGGTGGTAGCCAAATCGGCAGCCACCTTGCCCCCTTTAGTACCACGTCTCATAGTCTTTTCCATGCTCTAACACTAAAAGCAGTACTTGCATCACTCTCAGAATCTGGTGACTGTGCCCAGAGTACAACACTACAAAGGATGTAGTCAGTAGTCTCAATGCCTTTTCTTTTAAACTCTGTACCTACAATTTCCCCCACGCCTTTTTTTTCTTTGAAATACATGCTATGTCTACTATTTCTCTATAGGGCCCTTGCAAAAGAATAGCAGACATGGTATAAAAGTACCCCTTGTGTAGGTTTCACTAACTCTGGAATGCATCCCTTTACTCACCTTGATTCACTCCGCAAACTTGCATATCCTTAAAGTCTTTAAACTTACATTTCTTGAATATTGATATTATCAATAGCTGTATGACTTTATAAGGTAACACACAAGAATAAGTTAAAGATCATACACTAGGACATTTACAAAATCAACAGCTATACAATTCCATCAAGAGTCATACAACTTAAAAAACATTAACAACTATACAGCTTCATTAACACCTCTGTAATTCCAAGTTACAATCCTTTTTCCATGCACAGCCAACATTTATGGAACAGACTCACATCACTCTGAACACGGCCTTAATACTAGGTAAATTATAGCATCTCATCTAAACCTTTATCTGCAGAAGACTATATTATTGATTCTCAAATGAACTCCTCTAATCTCCATGGCATATGTCCCAGATTGCAAGGCAAGATGTATTCTATTTGCCATCTGTATCCCTGTTGTGTTCTGTTAAGTGGGAAGTTTTCCTTATCTCTTCCACAACTGTTGGGAAGGATGAAAGTTTGACAAGAAAGTCTAACAGACATACATGCTTGGCAGAAAGATTTTTGAATGTAGAATGTGAAGAAGGAATAGAAATGACATCAAGTTTTGATACAGAAGAAAAGAATTTCTGAGCCTGTCTTACTGGATAACCAAGGAGGCAAATTGCATGTTAGTTAGAAGGGGGGTTTTATGACTTAGAGCAAAGGATAAACACACCTCAAGCAAGAAGATGTTTTTACCAAGCAGAAAGATAGTACAAGCAAACAAGTTGGCAGATATTGCAAGTAGAAAAAAAGGTCTCAGAATTTTCCACTGCAAGAAAACTGAAAAACAACTTCTAGCTTAAACTGTAATGTACTAACATTTAGTGATTAGAGAATCATAACATGAATATGGTAATTATAGTAGTTATGATAGGCTATAGATAAAAGTTAAGGTATAGATTGCTTCTACTGTATTAAGAGGCTCAGTAAAGAAAAGTATATAATGCATTTGTAACCTAAGTTAAGGGTCTCCAGGCCTGTCTGCAGCTGACAGTTGTAGGCACAGGCTCTGTCGCCCATGACCCTGGACTGCTGTAACATCTTGGGTGCAATAAACTGCATTTGGAAGAGCCTCCTGGAGTCCTACATCTCTTACACACAACCAATCCTCCCTCCGGGGGGGATGTCTGCTGATAACAAGCTACTGAATGCCACTGCATGATTGATAAGGACTATAGCAGCCCATTGTGAGATGCTCCGCCCAGAGGGAGGAGCCAAGCATTCCTAACGGAATATAATCTGAAGTTCTGGGGACAGCAAGACAGGCTTTTTCCACTGGATTCCTAGAGAAAGCAGCTGCCTCTTCCACTGGATCCTCAGAGGAAGACTACAGCCTTTCTACAGGATCGCTGCTCCAACAGAACACCTGACACTTCAGGAGGACTGCAGCCACAATTACAACTGGACTGCCACCAACACCCTGACCAAAAGGGTGTCAGGTTGTGTTCTGACTCTGTCAGTGTTGTTTTCATTTACTGCATTGTTTATTTTATTTTTAGTTTCTTCCCTATTAAAGAACTGTTATCACCGCTCCCATATCTTTGCCTGAGAGCCCCCTTAATTTCAAATTTATAACAATTTGGAGGGAGGGTGTTTATATTTTCCATTTCAGGGGAGGCTCCTGCCTCCTTTAGCAGACACCTGTCTTTCCAAACCAAGATAGCAAATCTAGAATAATCACATCCATGCATTGCTGTGATCTACACCCTTCCGTAGTTCAGGTGTCTGCTATTTCCCTGAACTCCCATATTTTAATTAAAAAAGGCAGAGTGGATGTTTCCTCCCAAGCCATCTCCTTCCAAATAAGCAAAGTGCCCTGCCTCACTCTATTTTTTCGTACCAAATAAGCAAAGTGTGTAACATTCGCTCCTCATACCCAGCACCCTTCTTCTTGGAGGTACTGTCTCATAAGTTGTCCAGACTTTTAGGCCTTCAGGTCTGCCTACTTTTCTTTCAGGTTCTCAGGTTGGCTTACCTATAACTCCTCTGGATTTTTAGGCTCTTTTTGCCTGATTTGCTTTTAGGCTCTTGGCCTGCCTGCTCAGTTCTTCAGGCTCTGATTGTCCTTCCACCTCCTGCTCTCTCTTGTCCTGCTCTCTTTTCCATTCTATTCAAGTCTCACAGAGCAATCTCCAGGTGGTAGCCAAATCGGCAGCCACCTTGCCCCCTTTAGTACCACGTCTCATAGTCTTTTCCATGCTCTAACACTAAAAGCAGTACTTGCATCACTCTCAGAATCTGGTGACTGTGCCCAGAGTACAACACTACAAAGGATGTAGTCAGTAGTCTCAATGCCTTTTCTTTTCAACAAAGCATTCCATGTACATAAACCAATCTGTTCTTCCCTTGGTACCTTAATCCCCATCATGCCCCCAGTGGCTCACCTGCACTCTGGGTGCCAGGAGAGGTCAGGTCCCAAGCAGGCAGCTCAAATACATAGCAAACATTTATGGAACAGACTCACATCACTCTGAACACAGACTTTACACTAGGTAAATTACAGAACATCACATATACCTTTATCTGCAGAAGATTATATTATTGATTCTCAAATGAACTTTTCTAATCTCCATGGCATATCAATGAGGAATATTCTCATGAATCCCTTGCTTTGATCTATCTCCTTCCGTAGCTCAGGTGACTGCTGTTAGTCTGGACTCCAATATTTTAATAAACAAAGGCAGAGTGGATGTTTGCTCCCAAGCCATCTCCTTCCAAATAAGCAAAGTGCCCAGCCTCACTCTACTTCTTTCCTACCAATGAAAAAGAGTGTGTAACATCCATTCCTCATACCCAGCACCCTTCTTCTTGGGAGTACTCTCTCGTAAGTTGTCCAGACTTTCAGGCTCTTAGATCTTCCTGCTTTTCTTTCAGGCTTTCAGATCTGGTTAGCTATAGATCTGCATTTCTAGGCTCTTAGGCTCTTGGTTTGCCTCGTTTACTTTTAGGCTCTTGGCCTGCCTGCTCAGTTCCTCAGGCTCTCAGGCTCTGATTGTCCTTCCACCTCCTGCTCTCTCTTGTCCTGCTCTCTTTTCCATTCTATTCAAGTCTCACAGAGCAATCTCCAGGTGGTAGCCAAATCGGCAGCCACCTTGCCCCCTTTAGTACCACGTCTCATAGTCTTTTCCATGCTCTAACACTAAAAGCAGTACTTGCATCACTCTCAGAATCTGGTGACTGTGCCCAGAGTACAACACTACAAAGGATGTAGTCAGTAGTCTCAATGCCTTTTCTTTTCCACAAAGCATTCCATGTAGATAAACCAATTAGTATCTGTTCTTCACTTGATAAGTTATTCCCCATTATGTCCCCAGTGGCTCACCTGTACTCAGGGTGTCCAAATCGGTCTCGCCCGTGCTGTTCAGCATCTCTTGGCTTTTCAGAAGGCGACACAGCTCTTCATCCCCACCCAAATCACACACGTCAGAAAGGCTATAATCTGCAGCCTTCAAGTCTGCTGTGATACACAAAATAACACCATACACTCAAGAAGGCTTCAATCCTTTGCCATTCTTCAGCACAAGCTCTGATCCCCTCCACCTGACCTGCCTTACACCTGTGTGCCCTCTGTACCCTCTGTGATTGTCACTACACCTGGGCACTCCAGGTCTCATTGCCTTCAGTGCTGTTCACCTGCTCTGTGCAGCTGGAGCTCCTCAGGGATGGGGCTCAGCCACAGCCCCACTCCCAATCACCACAAACTCTGTATCTACAATTTCACACCCCCCCCTTATTTTTTTTTATTTTAAATAAAAGCAAAATAACACCATACAATGTCAGAAGGCTTCAACTGTCTGCCCCTTCTGCTTCCTCAGCACAGCCTCTGATCCCCTTCACTTCACCTGCCTTACACCTGTGTGCCCTCTGTACCCTCTGTGATTGTCACTACACCTGGGCACTCCAGGTCTCATTGCCTTCAGTGCTGTTCACCTGCTCTGTGCAGCTGGAGCTCATCAGGGATGGGGCTCAGCCACAGCCCCACTCCCAATTATCACAAACTCTGTACTCACAGTTCCTCCCCTTTTTTCCTTTTAAATAAAGACTTTGTCTGCTATTTCTTTACAGGGCCCTTTCAGGAGAAACAGAAAACATGGTATAAAATTATCCCTTGTGTAGGTTCCATTAACTCTGGAATGTGACTGTGTACCGACCTTGATTCTCATCCCAAATCATTTAAATCTTTACACTTGCGTTCGTAGAATATTGACAATATCAATAACTGTATATCTTTATAAGGCAACACACAAGAATAGCTAAGCTAAAGGTAATACACTAAGACATTAACAAAATTAACAGCTATACAATTCATCAACAGCCATACACCTCAAACAACAATAAGAACTATACAGCTTCATTAACACCTCTGTAATTCCAAGTTAACAATCCTTTTTCAAATACACAACAAACATTTATGGAACAGATTCACATCACTCAGAACACATCCTTAATACTAGGTCCATTATAGCATCTCATCCAAACCTTTATCTGCAGAAGACTATATTATTGATTCTCAAATGAACTTCTCTAATCTCCATAGCATATCAGGAAAACTCTTGTCAATCCCCTGCTTTGATCTACATCCTTCTGTAGTTGAGGTCTCTGCTGTTTCCCTAAACTCCCATATTTTTATATAGAAAGACAGTGTGTATCTTAGCTCCCAAGCCACCTCCTTCCAAAGAAGCAGGCTGCATAGCCTCACTCTATTTTGTTTGTACCAAATAAGCAGAGCCTGTAGCATCCATTCTTCATAACCAGCACCCTTCTTCTTGGGGATAATGTCTCATAAGTTGTCCAGACTTTTATGCTCTCAGGTCTGCTTACCTATAACCCCTCTGGATTTTTAGGCTCCTACAGTCTTCATTTGCCTGGTGTGCTTTTAGGCTCTTAGGCTGCCTGCTCAGTTCTTCAGGATCTCAGGCTCTGATTGTCCTTCCACTTCCTGCTCTCTCTTGTCCTGCTCTCTTTTCCATTCTTTTCAAGTCTCACAGAGCAATTTCCAGGTGGTAGCCAAATCTAAGCCACCTTGTCCCCTTTTGGTACCATGTCTCACAGTCTCTCCCTAATTTCTTTCCAGACTACAACACTAAAAGCAGTATTTGCATCACTTTCAAAATCTGGTGACTGTGCCAAGTGTAAAATAATACAAAGGGCGTATTCAGTACTCTCAATGCCTTTTCTTTCCAACAAAGCTTTCCATGTAGATAAAACAAGCTGTCCTTCACTTGATAAGTTATTCCCCATTATGTCCCCAGGGGCTCACCTGTACTCCTGTGTCGAGAATAGTTCCGGTCCGGAGCAGGCCGTCGGTACCTGTAGGTCTCATAGTCATGCTGGGCTCTGTCTGTGTCTGAACGTTCCTGTACAGCTACATTGGCAGCAGTGTCACAGTCAGCATACATTCCTTTTGACACAGCCATGCTACACAAAATAACACCATACAACTCGAGAAGGCTTCAAGTGTCTACCGCTTCTTTTCCCTCAACAAAACCTCTTCAGTGCGTTCACCTGCTCTGTGCAGCTGGAGCTCCTCAGGGATGGGGCTCAGCCTCAGCCCCACTCCCAACTACCACACACTGTAGCTAACACACTGTGCCAAGGTGACCAGCTACCCTTGGTTTCTCTGGATAAATAAAACACTCCTTAATAACTCACTTCAAAGTGCAGTTGACTTAAAGCTAAAGAATAGCCAGGCTACAAGGAAAGTGGTAGCAACACTGCTGGCTGGTGTTGTGTGAGTTACTGGCAAGCAAATTTGTAACTAGGTGACAAGCTACCCTTGGTTTCTCTGGATAAATAAAACACTCCTTAATAACTCACTTCAAAGTGCAGTTGACTTAAAGCTAAAGAATAGCCAGGCTACAAGGAAAGTGGTAGCAACACTGCTGGCTGGTGTTGTGTGAGTTACTGGCAAGCAAATTTGTAACTCATTAATCAGCCTCAAGATAAAGCAGAAACTTATTGGCACAACCAAAACTGAAAGTAGTTTTTCCATACTAAATTACATATATTTTCACTCTCCCCTCAACTCGCCCAAAGGAAACTTCCACTCACAAAATTAACGTTTATTTGGGCTTTTTTGGCTTGACTGAACAAGCTTCTTGGCATAGCAGTGTGGGTCCTGCTTAATTCTGGATGTGAGCAACACATTAAAAAAATCTCAAAGACTTCAGAAGGAGCACTCATTTCCTCTAAACTCTGACAACTATTTCTATGATCTCTTCTCATATTCACAATAATTTAAATCCTGCAGAAAACATTAATGAACACAGTACCTGAGGCACAGTACATACAAGAGTTGTTTTTTGTTGTTTTTTTTTTAACATACAGAGCACTAGTGGGAGCCACTGAAATATAAACAATATCCTAACATGGAAACTAATGTCAGATTCCTACATTTGGTACATAGAAATAGGAACCCAAGAGTTCCAGAACATGAAGTTGCTGAGAAATCAAGCTCTGTTGTGCAATGGTTTTGTTCTACTGCACTTTGATGGCTGCTCTCCTTGTGTCTTTGTGGTCTCCCCAATACTCATCCCAAGTCTTAGATTCTGTACTTCACTTGATGCTCCCTCGCTCACTTTCTCCCCACGGGCAGGGAACAAAGTGAGCAATGCTCCTGCTCTCCCTCTCCAAAGAGATCATGTTCCAACATCTCAACCTTGAGCCTACAGCCAGCAGGTTTCCTTCAGAAGAAAAATGCCACTGAAAGAATTAAAACAACAACATCATCCCCAACTCACTGAAAGTCCTGCAAACACAAACAGCAGCAGAGGGTTCCCAGGTGACTCAATGGTGTGGGCCTCATTTCAGCTGCTCCCAGGGTAACATTCCCATCTCATCAGCCTCCTTCCCCTTCACCAAATGATGACTTCAGACAAGCAAAAGCCCTTCTAGCCCTGCACTCACTATCCCACTCAGAGAACAATGAGCCTCTTCCCCAATGCCCACACAGGAGACATTCCCAGCAGCCCCCAGCCTGCCCCACCACTGAGCTGTCCTCACTGCTCCTTACAGCTTCTCATGGAGGGAACTGAGGGAACATCTCTGCCACGAGCACAGCACAAATCCCACCCACACAGCACATTCCAAACCCACTGAGAAGGTACACACATAAATCTTCTTACCTGTCTTTCTCTTTGTGGATGCCATATGGTGATGAACAAGAATGGGAGGTGACAATTTCTTCTGTCTCAACTCTCCAGTAACAGCTCTCTATGAACTGCAACCTTTTATAAGAAATATGAGAACAGCACTGGAGAAAATCCAAACACAAGGTACTCACACACTGAGACAGACTAAAGAACACAACTTCACAAACAACAGAGTGCAAACATCACCTGATTGATTGAACAGGCCAGAAATCCATCAATAATTTCAATAACAGCTGGTGGACAGACAGGGACTCAAGATCCTGAGCCCATCTGCAAAGGAGCACTATCTCATTTCTGGTCCCCACACATCCTGTAAGCACCAGCAGCATCTGGCTCCTAAACCATCACTTTCTGAAAATCCTTCCTTTACAGCCTGGTCTTCTGCTGTAGAGGTACTGAGCACAGCACACTGTGGTAATATCTTCAAAATCTGAGCTAAGCCTCAAAATTAAAAATATTTTCCCTGACTCATTGCAAAAACATTAAAACTCATCTCATTAAACACAAATTGCCATACTGGCAGCTCGGTATCCTGCAAAAGATTTTATAAGTTACCTTTTGACCACTGCAACCAAGAGGAAACCTAGCTGCAAAATGTAACTGGAGAGAAGAAATCCCTATTGTTCAAGGAAAAAACACAGAAAATAGTAAATGCTTTCACTTTTGATTCTTGGAAATCCACCTCTTTCAGGAATTGCTGGAGTTTACTGGAAATGTCAATGAGATCTCAGGTTTGACCAGAAAAAAAATGGGTTTATAACAGACAGTCTACAGAATGAAATTCTTCAGTACATTGCTGTTGGCCTGAACAATTCCCATGTGTGCTCAGCATCACACACAGCTCTGGGAAAAAGACAGAGCTTCACTCTGCCACAGCGAGCAGATTATAATTGACTAATGAGTCAGGTATCTTCTCATTGTCCTAATTTTTACCTCAAATCAGTCAATTATTTTCACATATCAGTTCCTCTCTCTGTTTTCTTACATGTTTAAAGGCAGGAGGCTGTCTGTACCAATAAAAAAGCGCTTCAGAGCCTCACACTCTGCTCCTAGAGTTTCAGATTATCTCATTCCATAAGGCTCAAGATCCAAGTAATGAACAAATACAACTCCACAAATAACAGTGTGCAAGACAATATCAACTGATTGATTAGACAGGCCAGAAGTCCATCAAGTGTTTCAATAACAGCTGGTGAAGAGATGGGGACACAAATCAAGTCTCTGAAATAAAACAAAAGGACTTTGTAAATTTTCACAAGTGACACATTAGCCTAAGAGCAGCATGATTCCCTTCAGCAATTTGAACTGGTCCTAGTGCAGAGCAATCCAAAACTTCATAGCCGGTCAGTGTCAGGATAATGCAGTAACCTAATACTATGATTACAAATCCACATGAATCAAAAATGGTAACAACAATGATAAAAATTTAAAAATCCCCAAACACCAAAACCGAACACCCCAAAATTACTTAGATCAGCATATATTTATAATTAGTACAGATAACTAGGAATTGTTGCATTGAAGATTCAAGATGCGAGTAAAAGGCTGTTCAGTATAAAAACCGGCTCTGGAGGGGATCATTTTCCATATTTTACTTGTGCTTTGAACTCATTGGTAAGGAAAGTGGTCAGCACTCCTAATACTTTATCTCTGATAAAAGAATTTGCCATTACAAATTTAATCAGCTCAGCAGCATCAGTCCAGTCAAAGTTCTTGACAACAGCCATGGCTTCAGCACAGAGTTTCTGCTTCTCAGCAGGAGACAATTCCATTAAAACCTGAGGAACTGGCTTGAAATCTTCAGAAGTCATCCATCCAAGCAATCCACCCACTGCTCCTCCTAGGAAACAAAAAGAATCATTAGTCTTTAGCAGTTAATGTTAAAGCCTGGAATTCCATCCAGCCTTCACCAACAAAGCTCCCACCATGATCAGAAATCAAGACAGAGTTGTCTATGTCTCTGCTTTAACTAGATTCATACACAGTATTCAAAGCATCAAAAAGGCCTGTCCTAAACTTATCTGGCTTATTGACCTCTCCAATTTTAAAATTTAAATGAGAGGGTTATGATTTAGTGACACTGTAATTGAGCCGTGGCTCAAAGTTTGTTACACAGGACTTATTACTAGTAGTATATATACTTATCATTGTATACTTTCAGTATAAAATAATAGGAATACTTGTTCCAGTGCCTTCCTCAGTGGTGGAAGAACACCAAGCTTGACTGGGAGATACTATGAAAGCTTAGACAAACACTTAAAAGAGAAAATACACGCATGAATAATTTCAGTATTTCTCTTCATGTCACACAAGAATGAGGCCTCTTACATTACCTTACAAATTCCTTACAAAAGCTTGATTTCCCTTCTTTGTTCCTGATAGCTTCAGTCATACATGTGTCAACATACTATTCTGGCTATTAACTAAGTTTTGAACCTGCACTAGGACTAAATACACAGCTTCACTTTGCACTTTCTCTTATCACTCCTCACAAATTATTTCTTAGTTTTTGTAACTCACCCTGCTGGAGGCACACTGCAATTCACTCCAGCATCAGTAAGCCTGTGCAATTCCTGCAACTGCTCACAGGACATTGAACATTCCTGGGCCAGGGCCCACATGTCTTCAGCAACAAGGCAGCTTTCAAACTATTCAACTCTTAATTCCATTCTTACAGAGGAGAAACAATTCTGTACTATTAGACTTTGGCTTTTCTGTAACTGTCCTTAACAAGAAGAAAAGCAAGTGACAGGGAATAATGAATCCCAGTGGGAAAACCCCCAAGTTCATCAGGACATGGATATCAGGAACCTTTAATATATAGAAATAAGCATCATTTTTAGTGAGAAATGATCCTGCCCCATGCTAAGGCTTATTCCCCCTCCCCCTCATGGCAGCAGGAAATCTCAACCCTGAATGCCCCTTTCCTTCAACCCACACCAGCTCATTTCTTCCCTCAGGGATTTAACCACTCTCCTGTTCCTAAAGCCAAGCACACTTACCTACAGCCAACCCAACTGGGCCAAGCAGTGCCGCACCAACAACCATAGATGCACCAGTGACCGCAGCTCCCCGCTTAGAATGTTTGAAAGCCGCGTAGATTTTCTTCACCGTGGCAATGTGGATGAGAAGCTCCATAACATCATTAAGACGGGCTGTGTCCTCTGCCTCTAAACATCCTGCAAAAGATGTTTTATGTTATCTTCTGACCACTGCCACCAAGACTAACCCTAGCTGCTAAATTAATTTTTGTAGGAAAAAACCCTAGTGTAACTAGTAACTGCTTTCTCTTTTGACTATCAGAAAACCACCCCATGCAGTAAGTGCGGAAGGTTACTGAAAATGCCAATTTGCAATGAGATTTCTGCTCACGGGTTAAGCCAGAAAAAGAATGGGTTTATAACAAATTCAGAGATTCTACAGGATCTAACTTTCTCTACACTGTTAGAAGTATTTCCAGGATCTCATCATATCCACTATAATTTATGTCCTGCAGAGAGCATTAATGAACACAGTACCTGAGGCAGAGCACATACAAGTTGGTTTTTTTTTTTAAACTGTACATACAGAGTACAAGTGGGAGCCACTGAAACATAAACCTTTATGTTTAGAACATGTAAAGAATTACCAGATTCCTACAATTGGCACATGGAATTAGGAATTTCTTGAAAAACTCAATTATGTTCCAATTAAGAATCAAGATGATCAATCAGGCAATTTTCAATTATCAGGTATTTATTTATCACACACCACAGGCCATTAAAGGGTATTTTGACAATGCACTAACAAGTTGCAACAGAGACATCACAAAAGCATTTAACCACTTTTAGGACAAGCAGCCCCTACCAAGAAAACAAATAACTGTCAGCAGCTGGCCAGCTAGCTCAGGAAATCAAAGAAAAGGTTTATAAAGCTCTGCAGCTGCAAACCTCTAACACCTCACACAGTGGTGGGGTCTGTGAGAAGCCAAGTGCAACAACGTGGAGGTCAAAGTTACATCTGACATCACCCTACTGATCAGAATCACAAACAAGCAGAAGGTGAAGACAGGCATGTTGCAGAATGCCACTGGTGCTACAAAGGAGCAAGGATCCTACCCCAGGACAGCACAGAAGGAGCTGTCAACTTT
>NW_024370486.1:1379-3136 GCF_014805655.1 Passer montanus | reverse complement strand
CACCACTGAGCTGTCCTCACTGCTCCTTACAGCTTCTCATGGAGGGAACTGAGGGAACATCTCTGCCACGAGCACAGCACAAATCCCACCCACACAGCACATTCCAAACCCACTGAGAAGGTACACACATAAATCTTCTTACCTGTCTTTCTCTTTGTGGATGCCATATGGTGATGCACAAGAATGGGAGGTGACAATTTCTTCTGTCTCAGCTGTACAGCGACAGCTCTCTATGAACTGCAACCTTTTTAAGAAATATGAGAACAGCACTGGAGAAAATCCAAACACAAGGTACTCACACACTGAGACAGACTGAAGAACACAACTTCACAAACAACAGTGTGCAGGACAACATCACCTGATTGATTGAACAGGCCAGAAATCCATCAATAATTTCAATAACAGGTGGTGGACAGACAGGGACTCAAGATCCTGAGCCCACCTGCAGAGGAGCACTATCTCATTTCTGGTCCCTACACATCCTGTAAGCACCAGCAGCATCTGGCTCCTAAACCATCACTTTCTGAAAATCCTACCTTTAGAGCCTGGTCTTCTCCTGTAGAGGTACTGAGCACAGCACACTGTGGTAATATCTTCAAAATCTGAGCTAAGCCTGAAAATTAAAGATATTTTCCCTGACTCACTGCAAAAACAAAAAACTCATTTCATTAAACGTGAATTGGCAACCCAGCATCTCCAAATCCTGCAAAAGATTTTTTAAGTTACCTTTTGACCACTGCAACCAAGAGGAAACCTAGCTGCAAAATGAATCTGGAGTGAACAAAACCCTAGTGTTAAAGGCTAAAACAGAGGAAGTAATAAATGCTTTCACTTTTGATTCTTGGAAAACCACGCCTTCAGGAATTGATGCAGTTTACTGGAAATCCCAATTAGATCTCAGGTTAGACCAGAAAAAAAAAAAAGGGTCCAAATAAAACAATTTCCTTGTTTGAAAATATTCAAATTTATTTATTTGAACAAATTCAGAGATTCTACAGAATCAAATTCTTCACGACATTGTTGTTGGCCTGAACAATTCCCATGTATGCTAAGCGTCACACAAAGCTCTGGGAAAAAGACAGAGCTTCACTCTGCCACAGCTAGCAGATTATAATTGATTAATCTGTCAGGTAGCTTCTCATTGTCCTCATTTTTACCACAAATCCATCAATTATTTTCACATATCAGATCTTCTCCCTGTTTGGTGCCATGTTTAAACACTTGCATGCTGATTTCTGAAGGCAGGAGGCTGTCTGCAGCAACCAAGAAGTGCCTGAGAAGTGTCGCAGGACCGACCTGGTGCTGGGACATTGGGTGCTCAGGTGCTCTGCAGCCAGGCCAGCACAAAGGCAGGGCTGGGTGGATAAGGCAGTCAGCACTCAGAGCACAGATGCCACGAGAGTCTCATGGAGGAGCAGGCAGAGACACAGGAGCCCAGCGTGTGCAAGGCTGCCACATGTCCTCAGCAAGGGACACAGACCTGTCCCTGACAACAAGCACCTGAGAGCAAAACTTCTCCCCCTCATTCACTTGCTGCTGCTGCTGCTCACTACAGAAATATTTCCCACTCTGCACAGCAGCTGAGGAAAGGGCTTCCAGGGATGATGAAAATAAACAGAAAAGCATTCAGTGGGATTAAAAATAAAATCACATCTACACAAGTTGCAGATTTCTCATTGCACATGTAATGTCAGCACTATAGAACAGATCAGCATTTGGGGTTTTTCAGACCCTAGAAAACCTCTTGTCCCAGTGTG
>NW_024370486.1:0-663 GCF_014805655.1 Passer montanus | reverse complement strand
GAACCCTGCCAATGGAGAGGTGGCAGAACTGACCCTGCCACCAAAACTGCCACCCCCAGAGACTCTTCCTAAAAAGTCATCTAGGCACTCACAGGGATGCACTTTTTCATTAGATAAAAACTCTTCATTTGCAGCTTTTACTCAGTGAGCAATTTTTCCCAAGACAGCACAGAAATACTTGAAAGCTGATAATGGCTGAATTCATCTTCAAGGGACTTCCATGAGAACATCAATAACTGATTTAGGGGCACTTAATGCAAAAGCCACCAGAAGCATTGATGTCTAAGATTTCACCATCCTCTTGTTCCTAAGGCAAAGCACACTTACCTACAGCGATTCCAGGAGGGCCTCCCAGCATGCCCCCCACAAATGCTGATGCACCTGTGAGCATGGCTCCCCGGCCAGAATTGGAGACAGCAGCTTTCATGCCCTTCACCGTGGCAATGTGTTCCTAAAGCAAAGCACACTTACCTACAGCGATTCCAGGGGGGCCTCCCAGCATGCCCCCCACAAATGCTGATGCACCTGTGAGCATGGCTCCCCGGCCAGAATTGGAGACAGCAGCTTTCATGCCCTTCACCGTGGCAATGTGGCTGAGCAGCGCCATCACATCATCAGCACGCACCGGCATCCCGGCGTCTCCAAACCCTGCAGAAGATGTTT